>NW_017728911.1:35738976-35769315 GCF_001723895.1 Crocodylus porosus | reverse complement strand
GTGGATGCTTTGCCCCAAAGTTTGGTGTCATCGGCGAACTTGGCCAGTCTGCTTCTGACACCAGTGTCCACGTCATTAATGAAGATGTTGACCAATATGGGTCCAAGGACAGAGCCTTGGGGGGACATCACAGGGCACCATGACAATTGACTTCAGTCAACCACCATCCCCTGGGTCCAACCACGGAGCCAATTTCCCAGCCAGCGGATCATGGTGGGCCCAAGGCCCCAGTTGGCCAGTTTTGCCAAGAGGTGATCGTGGGATACCAGATCAAAGGCTTTTTTGAAGTCAAGATATATGACATCAACCTCTTCTCCCTTGTGATAGGTCACCTGGTCATAGAAGGAAATGAGATCGGTCAAGCAAGACCTACCCGCAACAAACCCGTGCTGGCTATCCCTTAAGATGTTGGCATCAGCCAGTCCATTAAAGATGGCCTCTTTAATAAACTTTTCTAAGAACTTCCCCAGGATAGAAGTCAGGCTGATGGGCCTATAATTTGCCAGATCCACTTTCCTCCCTTTCCTGAAGATCAGCACCACATTGGCCTTCTTCCAGTCTTCGGGCACTTCACCAGAGCGCCAGGAGCTCTCAAAGACCTGCCAGGGGCTGGGCTATGATGTTCGCCAGGTCCTTGAGTACCCTGGGGTGTAGGTTGTCAGGGCCGGCTAATTTTTAAGGTATCCAGCCTCTCAAGATGTTCCTTCATGTGGTCAGCTTTGATGGAGGGTGGGGGATCTCCCTCACCCGGACCTCCCTGTCCCGTAGCAGGCATGGGCATCCCATGGGACTGATGAAAGACCGACACGCAGTACCCATTTAATAGGTTGGCTTTTTCCTGGGCGTCAGCTGATCTTTCAGCATTGGCAATGCAAAAGCTGTATGGTGTGGCTTGGAGATAGGTAGCAGGCTCCTTATAGCTAACAGACAATAGATCTCACCAAAAGCTGGTGATTCCTTTCCCACCTGCCCCCAGGGAAGTTTAGCTGGAGAAAGTCTTATTTGGATCCGGTGTTCATCGATAACTGTTTGGGGGGAGATTTTTGAACAGGTTCAGCAAAAAAGCCAGTACCCCAGTTAATCTTAGCACTGGATCTGAGCGTGAGTGCTAGGGTGACACTACCGATGTGGCTTTGTCTTCTCCGGAGAACATCTCGGGGAGGGAGGGAAGGGGCATTAAGAGAAATGATAGTAAATGCTGAATTGATGTCAGTGCCTGAGACCTGAAGTGGTGGGAAGTGCTAAAAAGAGAAGTTTTAATGTTAACTTGTGAAACCTTTCTGGGTTTCTGAACTGAAGAGTCTGCCTGTGATGTGTAATAATGCTAACGACCCCGTCTTCTTGTAACTTTTTAATTACTGCTGCACATGATAACTAAAACAGGTTTCTTTTTATTTTTTATCATGTTACCAGATCAGATGGTTCCCTTGCAAACAGAGGGTTTTGATGTGTTACTGAGCGCTCTGTGTCTGCTGTTCAGTGGCCGCAGGGCAGTAATTCAAAGACGATGCGGTGTCGGCTTCCCTCGGCAGTTTAGACAAGTGTCTCCTTGCTTCCCCCTGAAGGTGAACAGCTGTTCTTAAAAGTGACCCTAATAGCTTGTTATAATTAAGGGGTTTTTTTCTTTTCAAGGATGTTCTGAGCCTGAACGTGCCATTGCTTGTGAAATCTGGTAATTCAACTGGTTAACCAAAACATTGTGTCGTCTTCAGCTTTGGCTAAGGTCTACCTGCAGCCAGGAAAACAATGATCTTGGTTAAGCAGTTCATGTATTCTGTTTGCCTCGGGTTTTCAGAAAGGCTGGACTGTCTGCTAATGTTAGTAATGTTTCCAGACAGGAAATTTTATGCTGCTTGCGGTTTATTAATTAATGCAATATTTCAAACGTTTTACCTTTTGCGTTTTACATTTTACCTTTTGTAAGCGGAGACTTGTAATCAAAGGTGCAGCTTTTCTTAAGTTGTTCGTATTATGGCAAGTTTTAAACATAGGCTCGAATCATAGAGAAGTAGGGAGGGCAGGACCTCCAGAGGTCATCTGGTCCAACCTCTTGCCTGAGGCAGGATCATTCTTATCTAAACCACCCCATACAACCGTAATCTAAACCCTGATAAGATATGAAGGAGATACAAAAGTTGTAATGCTCATAATGCTTTGACTTGCCATCGTGACTTAGCCAGTGAGCCCTTTCAGATAGAAAAATCCAGGTAATATAGTTCTTCCCTAAGGGCACAAAAATGAAATGGCCTTGTGGTACGTCAAAAGGAAGATGCAGGTTGTGTGCTTCGCAGAGTTGCAGAGGTTTAGGGGAGTCTATTCACAGAGCAGATTTTGGAACCAATAGCTCACACTTTTATTTAAATAGTACCTGGTCAACAGCAACAGCGTGGTCTCATGGGAAAGAGAGGACTCCTTTCAATGGCAACTGAGGCACCAGTGGGGCTTGTTCCCAGCAAAAGAGTATGGCCTGCTGGCTAGCGGCTCCTATGGGAGTTGGGAGGCCCAGGTTTGAATTTCCTGGCTTGACAAAGATTTACTCAGTAGCAGTGCTTAAGTCACTTAATATCTCTTTGAGGCTTCTGTTTTCTTGCTGCAAAATGGTAGGGACTCCTTCCCTGATCTGCCTGTGGTAAAGACATATATGCTGTGGTGATGACGTTCACCTAAGTGCTCAAGACAAATAGATCCGTATGGAGGTTTTCATGAGGTTAAGCAATCCTTGTCTGGCACTCCATCCACAAAAAGGAGGCAGGTCCCCATGGTGGCTTCGTTTGCTATCTCTTGTATGCAATCCAGAGAATCATAGAAAGTGAGAGCTGGAAGGGACCTGAGGAAGTCGCATCTAGTCCAACGCTCTGCTCAAAGCAGGACCAACCCCAACTACATCATCCCATCCAAGGCTTTGTCTACCTAGGTCTTAAAAACCTCCAAGGATGGAGATCTGCAGCCTCTCTGGGTAGCCTGTTCCCCAGCTTTATTACTCTCCCAATTGCTGAGAGAGCTTTTCCTAACACCTAACCTAAATTTCCCTTGCTGCAACTTGGGACTGTTGCTCCTTGTCCTGTCATCTGCCCCCACAGAGAACAGCCCAGCTCCATCCTCTTTGCAACCGCCCTGCAGGTAGTCAAAGGCTGCTAGTCAGTCCCCTCTCGGTCTTCTCATCTCTAGACTGAATAAGCCCAGTTCCCGCAGCCTTTCCTCGCAAGTCATCCCCCAGGCCCCTCCTCATTTTCGTTGCCTTCTGCTGAACTGTCTCCAATTTGTGTGCATCCTTTCTGTAGTGGGGGGCCCAGAACTGGACACGGGACTCCAGATGTGGCCTCACTGGTGCCCAATAAAGGGCAAGAATCACTTCCCTCAATCTGCTGGCAACGCTCCTACTAATGCAGCCCAGTATGCCGTTAGTCTTCTTGGCAACAAGAGCACACTGTTGGCTCATAGCTAATTGTCCACTGTCACCCGCCCCCCCCCAGTTCTTTTTCTGCAGAGCTGCTGCCCAGCCTGTCATCCCCAGTCTGTCCCAGTGCATGGGATTGTTCTGTCCTAAGGGCAGGATTTTGCGCTTGCCCGTGATGAACCTCATGGGATTTCTTTTGGTCCAGTCCTCCAATTTGTCTAGGTCACCCTGAGTCCTAGCCCTATCCTCCAGCATATCTACTTCTCCCCCCACTTTGGTGTCACCTGCAGACTTACTGAGGATGCACTCCAGCCCATCTTCCAGGTTGTTAATAAAGACATTGAACAAAACTGGCCCCAGGACCGACCCCTGGGGCACTCCACTCGATAGTGGCTGCCAGGGAACGGTGCTTGGACTGGGTTACTGTTGACAGTCCTCCACCCCTTACCCATGTGCTCAGGCATTTTCTCCTGTGAGCATGGGTGGTTGTGTTTTTTAATTAAATTGTAATGAACCTTAGGGGGACACTGCTTCTGAAGAGAAGAACTGGACACACAGAAAAGGAAAAAGATGCTGACTTCCTGCCCCTGGGGCAGGGGGCTGGACTCGATGATCCTTCGGGGTCCCTTCCAGCCCGGCGGTCTATTAAATCTGTGAACCAACTTCTGGCAAAAGGCACTGTTGACTGGCAGCCCTACAGTGACATTATGATCAGTGTAGACTAGGCAGAAGTAGCATTTTTTTTTTTTTGCCATGAGTGTAGCCCTGCCCTAGTCGGGAAGCCCTTTTTATGGGGTTGTGAGGGTAGTTCATGTGGATTTCAAGACAGTTGAGGATATAGTTTGAGCTGCTGTAACCTACAGTACATGTCTTAAAGTGACACAAGACAGTAGTTGTAGTGGTTGGTATGGGATACAGTATCCACCAGGCCAGGCGCGGAGCGAAGTAAAAAGCAAAGTAAAAAAAAAAGCCCATGCAGCTTCCCATCAAGGTACTGTGCAGCTTGGGAGCTTCACTGTGGTTCATTCATTGATTCTGATAGCTGGCAGGGGGAAAAATCTGGTAGCTGTATTTATTATAAGATTTTGATTCACATAAGCAGTTGGTTTTATGAGGCTAATGTACAGTGGAAAATGCATGTAGTACAGTGTCTTCTGGTATTTGGTTTTGGGAGTTTGATTCTAATATGCGGCTGATTCTCCTAAATGGGATTGTAATAACCTGTGGACACTGTAATAACTTGGGAAACTATTTATATGGGCTGAATAAGGATCAGTGGCTAGAGAGGAAAGTAATACAGACCCTTGTGGGATGCCTCCCCTTTTTCCTCCCAGAAATGTTTGGCATGTGAATAATACCTAATCTGATATTGTTTTTTGTTTTTTTTTTTTCTAGTAGCTTTTTACTGTTCTCTGGCTAAACTAGATAAACTCCCACATGCCTCAGAATATAGCCATTTACAGTACCTGCAGCTGGCTAAGTGCCCTACCAGGGAATTTTTCAGGCCCGTGTTGGAAAGAGTGCATCAGCTAGCCCTGTAATGAATGCTTTGCACTGTCAGACTGTTGCTTGGGGTAAAATAACTAAGACACAATCACTATCCTCCCCCCCCCCAACATTATCTTTGCAACATGGAACTTGGATTCATTCCTCTTTTTCCCTGGTAGGATATGAGAGAGTCTCCCTGACTTCAGCAGGAGCTCATCCTACCCCTGTGGGGAACAGCTGAACCTACAGTACATAAATCACTTTTCTTGTGGCTTTCTAGTTACAGCACAAACAATTAATCTTGCAGCATTTCTCCCATTTATTGTGACTCCAGCCCTCTGGTTTCATAGTCAACAAGAAGAGGGGGTTTGCCCATAGATATAGATAGCTATAGCTATCATACAGCTATCTAGAGATATAGAGATGTAGCTGCGTGTGTATACACACAGAACTATAGAATATCGTATGTGTACATATATAGTATATATATGTATATATGCGTGCACACACACATATATCAAGTCTTGGTTGAGACTTGGTTCAGACATCTGCTGTCTGAAGCTGACATGTTGCCCCCTTGGTCTGGATTTTTTGGGTCTGGAAGGGAGGGAGAATTACGGGGTGGCTAGCATCTCTTCCATATCAAAGAAGGCCCTCCTAACCATTTAAAGGACTCTGAGGAGAAAATGGCTGTTGCTACACAAGCTGCTCGTTGTGCAGATGTAAATCTGACTTTGCTGCTGCATTATGCGGTACCAAATTAGATACTGTATAGACATTCATTAGCACAGATGGCTTAATTTAGTACGCCCAGAGCTTGCAAGACCTGCCTTTATGTAAAATTACCCGGTGGTGGGTGGGGGCAAGGTTTTTGGATTAAACTTTCAGTGTCTTGGCCTTTGAGATTTTATTTTTAGAGATGGCGAGCATCGGCAGATGTCTGTCTGCTGTAGTTTGCCAGGTCAGGTCCATGATGCTGTAGCTTAGAAATGACCACTGTCTAACTACTTCTGTCTGGAGAACAGAAGCCAGAGTGAGAAGTAGCATGCATCATATTGCTGACGCATGTTGAGGGAAATCCAGGAACTGTCTGCTGGAACAGCCACTTGCTTTTTCTTTTGAAGAAAATGAGAACTAAGCAGGACTGAACTGAGCAACAGAGCAAGATATCTGAGATACTGGGGTACGGACCTGCTGTCACACTTGGCTTTTTAATCAGATAGGTGATAAGCCAGTTAGAATAGTAGCCCTTTTGGACCTGAGTAGTGCCCCTCTGTGTATATTTTAATATGCCCAGCAAGGTTTTGCACTGAAACTTCAGTGTTTGAAAGGGAGGAGAGGAAACATAGTTGGAATTGAGTTTATGGTAGTAAAAACCAAAAAATCCAATTAGTATTCTTTAATTGTCTGCTCTGTAATAAAGTTGGTTCCTTCAGACGACATCTGCCAAAGGGGTTGTACAAAATGTGCAGAATCCTGTTTACTCCCAGTACACAACCATTATCTTGTTCTATGCTTAGGGGGTGCTGTCTGGCCCGGAAGGCCTAATATGAGTCTTGCCAGCTGTAGCCTTGTTTTGAGGGCATGTGTGTGACAGTGAATGCAGGCATGTTGTCCTGGTGTTTTGCTGTTCCTCATTGCTCCAGTCAAAGACCAGGATCTCTTCACATGGTGCTACTCGGCCCAGTTGGGCAGTGAAATATATGTTGTCCATTGGCCAGTATCACTTTGCTGAAGTTGGGGTCAGATGTAGCTTGCAACCTCTCTTCTAGGGTGGTAGAGTTTTCCGGGATCAGAGAGAGATTTTAAAATTTGGCTTATTTGGTTGTCCGTCTGCATCTAATAAGCATCTCATGGCATTCAAACAAAGATAATAAAGGAGGGTGGATGGTTAATGAAATTCATATTTAAAAATCCCATGTTTTGCAGAGAGCGGGGAGTAGAAAATGCAGACTGCTGAAAGAGAAGCATCTGGTTCCTCTGCTGTTCAGAAGTGAGAAACAAACAGCTGGTGAGGGAAGGAGGATAAATTAAAAGGGTAGCTCAATGTGGCAGTATCCGCCATCCTTAAGGAAAGGTGGTACAGCACAATTTGGAAGCAGTGAATAACACCATTAAAGGGCAGCTGTGAGCACTCAGTGTTGGAGCTCAGGGTAAAAACCTGTTTAAAAGCTCTTGAGTATCAAGGGTTTCTCGTCCTCTAGTACTTCCTTTTGCTGGGAGATCACAGAAACTATTGCCCATGTACATGGTACCAATCCTGAAATGGAGAAAGATGTACACGGTACCAAGCCTGAAATGGTTTTCCTTGCATCTGATCAGTACCGTAAGAGTGTAGTCTGTATTGTCATTAGTGACTAGCTACTAATTGTTCCCAGGACACTGGAAAGGAGCCGTGTTCATACTGTCTAATAAAATCTGTAATTGTTGGTCCATTGCCTGCAGTCTTGAATCATCCAGGCTGTGGATTCTGTTGTAATAGCAATAAGCCTATATACTGTAAAAATGATTGTATTCAAGAGTAGATGTCCTCCTGGCCCAATCTTTAGTCTGAAACTGGCTACGTGGGGGACATTCAGGATGCAGCTATGGTAAGATTTAACTACCTTTTCAGCAGCAGTAAGTCATAACAGGAATTCCTGCCTTGTATATTTAGGGTATATTTAGCAATGCATGCAGTCTTTGAAGTGCATTGTTAAATATAGCTGGTGCATAAGTGGAGAGCTGAAGTCAGATATAGTTGGTGAAGACTTTTATTTAAGAATATAGCTTGTGTTTGTGCGCTCGTGTGTGCACATGTTGCTTTTACGGACCATTGCTCCAGGAAGCTACCTCTTGGCTCCTTAACAAAGAATAAATCTTCCCCACGCCTTCTCCCCAAAATACCAGGTGAACAGTCTAGACAAAGGTGGTGAAGGATTTCCCTCTTGACGGAAACCCAGCTGAAACCCAAAACTGGAGAAGTTTCAATGGGAGAGGTCAGTACTTTTTTTCAGCACCTCGGTTAGTTGGCAGCCTGTCCACAAGTCAGTTATATTAATTCTTCCGAAGTGAAAGCTTTGCATGGGTGTAACTCTTTCTTTGTTTTGGCAGCCTTTTTTTTGCTTCCAGAGACACAGAGGTGCCTGTGGCCTCTTCAGGTTCCCTATGTGGGTACCAAAAGCTTCAATCTACTCAGAATTCAATATCTAAATTGAACAATATTTGGAAGGGAAAATGCATGACGTTTGTTATTGGAAAGATGATGGATGTGCTGGCCGGGGGGGGGGGAACGACACCTTTTGAGCCTTCATTGAATTAAGAAAACCACTACCCTGCCAAGTAATGATCCTTTTAGGCCATAGCCGTCAGTGAGGGCCAGGTACCATCTTGCAGGTGTATCCTAATAGTCTCCTCTCTTCTTTGCTATTTTCACACTATTCAGGAATAGGGTTTTGGCGGGGGTGGGGGTCCTTGTGAACAGGCAGAGAGGCATTGGTTCTCTGTGTCCTAATGCCACGGAGTTACCAAAACCATCAGAAGCAAAAGCACCAAATTGGAGATAGGAGGCCTGAGAAGGGAATTAATGGTCCTGCTAGACCAGTTGGAGTTAAAAAGAATTTCAGGATTCTTGTGGTGGGAGAAGTTTAAAAAAATCAGGATTGGTTTGAGAGAGGTGACAGCAATAGAGGGCTGGGGAAGGATAAGTTGTGTGGAGTTGGGTATTACAGGATGGTTGCTAGGTTGGAAGGGGAGAGGCAATGGATGCCTTGTCTCAACTATCCTGCAGTAGTATTATCCTTCAGTGCCTGTGTCTCACATTTAAACTGCTGTACTCATTTTTTCCTCTTCAGTAACACTGGTGTGGGCTGGTTGCTGGTTGAGCTAGAGAATTTGCCATGTTTTTATTGCTTGTGGTCAGGTGCAGCAGTGCTTTTTCCACACCCGTGTGTGTTTTGCGGTCGCCCAGTTGTAAAGGTCCTATCGCTGAAGCAAGTCATGTCTACCCTTCAGAAATGAGATGCGCTGAAGGAACAATGTGCTAATCAGACCTCATTAATCCATCAGCCCGACCTTGCTACATTTGGTACAGCTCATCACCATGTTAACAGAAACTTGTACCCTAACGGAAGGAAATCGGAGCTGATGGATGGTTTTAAATTATTCCATTGTGTTGCAAGCGCTAGAGAGCCAACTTGGGATCCCTGCCCAAAATGCAAATCCTTAATTTGGTTGACCTTTCCACTGACGAAGAGAAAGTGCAGAACCGTATGAATTGCAGCCATCTCCATTAATTTCTGTATTGTTCATTGGACACAAATGAGCCTGTTCTTTTGCAAGTATTGGATGAGGGAGTTTTGGGCATGGCTCAGTGTTTAAAAAAATACTTTATTTTGACAGTGGATTGAGAAGTCAGTTGAGTGTTTCCTTATGAAGAATTAATCTTCCAGACAAAATGCTGGATTTCAGTCCTGTACAGAAAGATAAATCAGATTTTGATGCCTTCTAACTAGGCTCGTCTTAAACTAAGTAGAAGCCAGTTGGGTCTGTAGACTACCTGCTAGCCTGATTTTAATAAACTTGGATCTTTCTGGAGTTACTAGAAAAAATATTGTAGACCTGTGATATTTGGATGTTTCAAAAGGCAGCTTAAAAGTCCACTATTAAGGAGAATGAAGCGCATGTGAAATATCAGATGTGGTTATGGCTACTTCAGAGCCAAAATTTGGTAATAACTTCACTTGTATTTTTGTTTGGAAATTCTCTGCTTTTTAATTTGCTTTTTAGTCAGATTCTTCCTGGAAATATCTGCGTCAATGCGCAGCCTCATGAAATGCATTGTTCCTCTCCCTTGGAAGCATGTCTTTCTACAAAGTACAATGTGTTTCAGCAAGCATATCACAAAGATGTGTCTTAATACTCCATTGTCCTTTTTGGTTTTAGTGTTCTTCCAGCTAAACCAGTCCAGCAGCCCAGTGCTGGACATGTATGTGTATTTTCCAGTAGTTTATCAGGCAGCCTTTCCAGAATCCAGACAGCTCCCTTTGGTGCTTTAATAAAGGAAGAGTCTAACGACCAGGCATCCAGTTGCCCAGATGGGTATTCTGATACTAGGATGTGTGTCGCTCTCTTGGTCTGTGAATCACCAGTGGGCACAGTAGTAATTTTTTGGTGACTTGGGAGTAGAGTAAATTACTGGTTATGACTTGATGTCTTGCCCACAGCATAGCAAGCAAAAGGGATGAATTAGAGATGGGAATAGCAGCAGAAGGGTTTTTTTTGAGTGTGCAGGAAACCTCAAAGCATATAATATACTATTGCCATTTTGATTACTTTAAAAAAAATTGAACATAAAGATAAAATAAGAAAACCTCAAGCTTAATGGCTTTGCCAGTAATAGAAATACATCATAGAACAAAGGACTGTGAGGTTTGTTTTAAATATATATATCTCGCACTTACTATATCGAGATGAAAAGAAATGTACAAAAATTATTTTTAAAGTCCACACTTTAAGTCTGAACTCTTATTTGGAATGGGGTGGAGTGTCTCTGTGATATATAATAGCCTTGGCCAATATAAGTCTGAAGCAGAATGTAGGGTTGCTTGTATGGTAAAAGACATAGCAATATAGCATTAATTGAGTTTTTTAAAAGAAAAAAGCCTTTTAATTTATGTTCTGCAGCTCTGCTCTGATGCAACTCCTAGTAATACCTACTTCAGTCCTGGAAACCAGGAGGCATCCTGAACGTAAGCCACGCAAGTAACTGCTTTTCATCTTCAGCAGACAAAGCCATTACATTATATGAATAGCCAAATTCCAGCAGGCTGTGCTTAGCCAGGGACACTCTTGAGTCCCTATAAAGGTGGGCAGTAGCAAACCTGCTACTTTCGTTTCCCTGTTCCCCTTTGTTCATTCCAGGACTTGCTGCTTTTCATTTATTTAAGCTCCATTTGTCTTCTGCAGATCACATTGCAGTTGATGCATCATGTATCTAAGCTTTTGGCAAATCTGTGGGCTTCCCCCCCTCCCACCCCTCCAAGAACTGCTGGCTTTCCCTGCATGTGAACCAGGAGAAATTTCAGTAACAGAATGATCCCAATTTGCACAAGTGAAGATTCTCACCACACATCTCCTGCATTTAATTGGAAAACTTGAAGGTTTCTACTGTGGAAAAATTAAAAACCTAAGCTAGCTGCTGTCAGCAACTTGCTTCCTGAAATCAACCTGTTTTCTTGTCTCCAGCAGGAACTAGATACTTGAAGTCTCCCCTGCATTTGGAAAGTGGGTATCCGTTTGCATTTGTTGCAGGGCTGCAGTCCTTAACCAGACCTACCCTGTAAGGTTTCAGTGGCATGGCTGACAAACCCCCTGCATAGACACAGCCTTTTCTTGCATTGTTCAGGAAGGCCTGCCACCTCCCTTACAGAAACCAAGTCAGTAACATGAGTGTCGTGATCTAGTTTAAAGTGAAACTAAACCTGGGGACATCTTTTAGGTGTCCCCTCTGTGGTTCATTGTAACATTCCCTAGGGTTTTATGCCAGTCAGTTTGCTTCAAATTTTTATGACCATGATCTGACCTGGAAAAGTTCGGTCTGTGAGGTAGTAGGCTTTTGTGGCTCAGGATTGGAAAAGCAAATATTGGTAGACAGAGGTAGTTGGCTGTATTTAATCTGAAACTAGTCAGGCAGAAAGCAGGGTAGATCTGCACCTTATAGACGGACTAAATAAGATGTATATTTAGTGTCAAGTTAACTCAAGTTCATAAAAGCCTGTGCTCACTGTATATCTTAGTTAGCCTAAGGCACAGATATTGGTGCCAAGGCGGAAGCTATGGAACAGACTCGGTACGTCCCCGGTGCCTTGGAAGAATATGTTCTTGGAGACTTATAGAAATTGCATGTCTGCTATTTTAGCTAATGTTGGGAACTGTTAGTTGAGCTTGTTTTACCCCACATTTGAAGCCAAAGCTTCTCCTTGGTATGAGAGAGCGAGCCATGCTCACAGAGGTCTTGGGATGCATGACTGTCTCTTGTAAGATATATTTGCGGTAGGGCTGGCTTCTGTGTTTTATACCATGCATGTTGCCATGGGCTCTGGTGGGTGATGGAAGTCCTGAGCCTTTATCAAAATACACACTGTAAGTCATGCAGTTGATGCAGGCTGAAGCTATGGGCATCAGTTTTTATGTGATCTGTTGCCAAAGCAGACAGAACTAAAACTGCACACCTGTCATAGTTGCAGGGAGTGTTTGAGGCCACTGTATCCTGTATAGCACAAGCATTTCAGTTTCACCCTGATTCTCCAATCTTGAACTCCACATCTGGAGGCTAATTAAAATGGGCAAGAGATAGATGGCAGGAGTGACCAAGGTGCTATCAGAGGCAGAGAAGTGGTACCCAGGTGTTGCCCTCAGGGAGGTGACGCTGTGCTGCAGCGGTAGGTACCTTGGGGAAGAGAAGTGTTCTGCCTTTTTCTCATCTGAAGCGGGTGGAAATTACTTCCCAGCTTTAAACCCTGGTGATCATCAGCATTACCCTGAGCATTGGGAGCCAAACACAGCAGCCAGGCCTGTAAGAGCAGATTCTGTGGATGGTCTCAGAGCACTAATCTGTCCTGTCCAGTGTCCCTCTGATGGCAATCTGTGATGCAAGGCAGACCCACCACCGCATGCATGCTTACCTGAATGGGAATCTTTTCAGGCAACTGGCCAAAGCCCTGAAGTATGACATTTTAGTGCAATAGTTTAATGCAGAAATTAGATGTTAGGAACGGGCTGGGGGAAATGTAAAGATTCTTCAAAGGATTGGGCTGAATTGGTGGACTTCCAGGTGTCAGACCAGACGCACATGGAGGCAGTATATTTTTTACTTGGAGATCTATAAAACCTTCAGTCTATTCTGGTTTCTCTCTCCTCATTGTAAGGACTCCAGGCAGCAGTGAGTCCTACTGCCATTGCCGGTGGCTTGTTCCAGGGTTTAATCACCCTGTTGGCATATATCAGTCTGATTTTTATCCAGCTGTCAGCTGTCAGATCTTGCTGTACATTTTTATTTGTTTCTTTTCTTTCCGCAAGATTGAAACTGTGCTCCCAAATATCAGATGTCTTTGTTCCACATGTAACTACGTATACACAGGGATCAAGTCCTTGCTCAGCTTTCTCCTCGCTGAGCTGAATAAGTTGAGCTCTCCAAGCCTTACTTCGAAAAGCTTATCTGTTCCTTGAATCTTTTTTTTCCCCTGATTTTAGAAGAGCCTAATTTTGAACAGTGCCTTTTTGCAGAGTGAATCCCTGCCCAGCAAAAGGGAACATAGCCAAACCAGTTACAGAAACAGCACTAATCTCCGTGGCAGCCTTCTCTCTCTCCCTCTTTACAAATATATTGCCATCCCTTGCTTCTTGCAGCATCGAGCACAACAGCATCATAGGCAATGTATGTGGGGACTGTTCATTTGGGCACTGCACATTGAAGTGACACTGGTCTGTCAAAATGTGCTCGTTGAGTTTGTTGATTTTGAAGCTGGCATCGAAAGCTCATGTTTTAATTTCAAGCTGGTAGGGTTCTTGTATCGGCTAATTTATCATCTGCAATTGGAGTCTCTTGCAAAGCAGCCGCGAATTCCAGCCTCCGGGCCTGTTTTCAGGTGCAAAAGGGTTGGTTACTGCATTTGCTGGCATCATTATTAAGAGTGGCTGTGTTGCACTGCTAGTTTCTGGTCCCATCACTATTTTGGAATAGAATAAAATTGGGTTTCCTGTGAATTTTGCCAAAGCACCTCTTAAATAAAGTAAAACCTTGCAGTTGGGACAGAGCAGCTTTCCTCAGTAGCTTGAATGATAGAAGCAGCTCTCCTTTATGGAGAGGGAGTATTGGTCAAAATGCTGGTGGCTGAACGAGCAGAAAGGAGCTGGTGATTTGCTCTTCAGTGGCAATAGACTCCAGAAGTTAACGTGGCCTAGATGTGAGCCACAAACCCAGAGGTGAAAGGCTCTTTGCTCCTAGTCTTGGCCAAAAGGTGTTTGCTCCTTTAGTTCAGAAGTTACTACATCTTTGTTTGCCTGCGGAATTACTGCTTTGACCCTCGGTTACATGGCTAGCTGAAGAGAGCATCTCATGGCGATCAACTTTCTTTCTGCTATTACATGTAATGGAGCTGATACCAAAAAATGAATGATTTAGCATGTCCTAGGCTTGTTGGCTTAATAAATGTGTTAGTCTCTTAAGACAGTTTCTCATTTGGTTTTAAGTTGAGAGAAGTATGGTGCGTCAAGAATAGTTTCAGGCCTGGAATATGCGCAGCTGCCAAAATGAGGTTCAGAAACTTTATTGGGTGATATAGCATAAATGTTGAATTCATAGTGCGTATGACTCAGAACCAACATAGCACTGCAGCCCAGTACTAATGACCCATTTAACTATTGACTTCATAGTCTGAGTGCAGTTCCCTTGACTTGTTTTTAGAGGTCTCTGTGAGAGCTGAGCTTTTAGAAAAATTCAAAGTGTAACATGCAGGCCAGCTCTTCTAACCTGGATCTCCTGCCTGCTAATGGCAAGCTTAAAACTTTGACTCGTATTTCTTTTTTGAATGTAGCTTTCAGGAGTTAATACTGTGTGTGCTTGTAGAGTAATCGCCTGCAATTTGGTATAATGGACAGTGACAATCGGGATGCCCAAAATGGGGTTTTAACTTAATGCCTTGATGTGTGTCCCTTGCTTTGCATTCTTGAGGTACTGCTGCTTATTTTCTGTATCCCAGTCTGTGCTGGTTCAGCCTTCATCTTAAATCCCACAGAGATCTAGCCTAGCTCAAGATGGAGAACCTGTGTGTATCATAAATATTTATTTTAACTTTATATTAATTTTGATTGCGCAAAGGAAACAAGTTGGAGGCAAATGTTAATTACTTGATAAACAGTGGCTACTATCACTGTGCAATCAAAGCACCTCCCAAAGCTTATTCCCTGAGCCACTTTTATTTCAGCAAATGTAGGGGAGAGAACAGTTAGGATCAGCAAATTTGCTGTGCATGTGCATGCACACACACATACACTGCATCACACTATATGTGGGTACAGCGGTCAGAGGAGAATTCAGCCCTGCCTTGAATCCCATACATAAACCTGAATTTGCATAGTTGCAGGGTATGGCCACATGAGCATATTACTGTTAGGCTGTAAAGTTGGAGATTAAGCTGCTCCTCAAATACAGGCAGTGTGCACACTGGTTACCCTGGGGTAAATGCAAGGTAGCTTGCCCCACTGGCGCGGAAGAGCATGCTACCTCACACTTCCCGGCACCTGGGGAGTTCCCAGATTATTTGACATGCTTCAGGTTCCCGGCTGAGCTCACCTTGTGGTTACTTGTTCAGTTAACCATTTCCTAATCTCTTCCACTAAATTGGATTATTGCAGTTGTCGGAAATCCCGTCTGTTATAATGAAAGCTGTTTCTGCAAGCCACGATTGTGGTCTTTTTAAGAATTAAATATTTCTTATCTTGGTCAGGTCCAATCTGAGGCCTGCTCAGTGTTGTGCATCTCTGACCTGTGACTATTTTTTTTGTTCCAGATTATTAGTTGGATTTCTTAACAAATTGCTGCATTGATATTTCTGTGCATTGATATATGTTGCTGCATTAATATGTCTCTTCTGAGCAGCATTAGACATTCAGGAGTTAAATTGCCTGCACTGAGTCGAGTTCCCTATATTCTTGCCCAAGCGCAGTCCAAGGTTGGGAGCCACTGCCGGATACATTCCTTTACCCCACTTCTGCAACAGGATCATACCCTTGTCCAAACCACATCTTCTACAGAACCAGTTGGACTGAGCATCTCTTTCCCCCGAGACCTGTGCTATGTAACCCATCCTTAGCGAGAACCTCTAGTATGGCTCTAGCACTATTTTTATATACTTTGTGGGCTGAAATCCTTGCCTTTTTTGGGGAGGGAATCCATGTGAGATCTTTACTTACGCCACCCATCTTCAATCTTTTTCCTTTTTCTCCTTGCAGTGGGCTGATTCCAGAGCCTAAATGCTGGGAAACCAGAATGTTTGTACTGTGAGCTAATCTACTCCTTAAAGATGCTAGATAATGTAATAAAATAACTCAGTGGCACATTCTAATTAACTCGTATTTCATCATGCTTCTAAAATTTTTGTCTTTCAGAACCTGAAACTATATTTTTAGTACAGCAGAATTGAAAATGTCTGGCCAAGATCCTGATATAGTACCTAGGAAAACTGAAATATTTCTTTATAAGTCTTCCAGAGCTGTGGTTTCCTTTGGATATTAGACTCCATTTTCTTACGTTCTTACTACTTACTTTGGTCCTGATTATATATGACTTGGACTTTTAAAATTCTTTTTATGGGCAGTTGACTCTTATTTTCTTTCCTGCTTTTTTTTTTTTTTTTTTAATAATGAAAAACACAACTTGGACTTTCAGTTTAGCATGATGTAAGATTTAATATTTAGTGGCAAAGGAAAGGAAGATTACATTCTTTTTTATTTGCTTTTTAAATCTTCGCAGCGACTTCTTATTGTACAGCTTCCCCAGCTAGGGACCTCCAGGTAGGGCATACCAGTGGCTTCTGCTGTTCTGCTGGCAGTTGGGGAATGAAACAAGTACAGAATGGGTTAGCTCTTATTAAACAGCTGCCTTATCAAGATAGGACTGTTACCAAACCTTTCCAGTCATTCCCAAGCGGAAGCTACCTCATGGGTAAAGGATCAAGTTCTTTACCTTCCAGCATGAAACAAGCCAAGTCGTCTTCATTTCTTTCTTGAATATTAACCACTGATCTCCAGTATTTAAAATTTGTCATTTCTCAATAACTTCCCCATCAATTATCACCTTATGCTATTCATGATAGTCTCATTGCTAGCCATCATATTTATTTTTTGTTTTCCAACATTCAGTCATAAGCCTTTCTTGGTACTAACGCTGTCATCTTATGCAGGGATGCTGATTTTTTTTTTTCTGTCTGGAATAGAAGTACCACGCTTTGATTCCTGCTCTGTGGCAGCTGTGGCATTTCTGTTCAGACGGCTGAGGGCATCAGTTGACTTCATGGCTCATTGTTCTTTGTTCTGTAGAAATGATCATGGACATGAAAAGGATCATGTCTCCTTTTTAATAGTTTTGATATCTTTTTTTGAGCAATTTTTTTTGTCTCTTAGTTGCTTCTGGTCTCTCTCCTATTTCACATCTCTAGAGACTTTAGTTCTTTTTGAGATCATAGCTCCTCCCATGGAAAACAATTTTTAATAGCAGTTAGGGTATCAGCTTTTGGCTAAGCAAGAAAGAATGGGTGAGTGAAGATTCAGCTCTGTCCCTACTGTATGCAGCCATAACTCGGGGGGGGAATCTTTCTTCTTCATTCTGCTTTGCCCAAAACAGATGCAGGTCTTATTTGGGGGTGTAAGTGAAGTAATACCGTGATATTTTTTTTTATCAGTTCTATGATGTATCTAACAAATCTTATTGCATACAACTTCCCATGGTATTGGATATTAGGAAGATTTTTCTCCCTAGGAGGGTAGTAAAACACTGGAACAGGTTACCCAGAGAAGTGGTGAGATCTCCATGCTTGGAGGTTTTCAAGACCTGGCTGGACAAAGCCTTGGGTAGGATGATGTAGTTGGGGCTGGTCCTGCTTTGAGCAGGGGGTTGGACTTGATGCGACTTCCTGAGGCCCCTTATACCCCTCATTTTCTATGATATTCCTTCATCAACACAGTCAAAGGCTCTCTGCATAATCAACAACTCAAATGCAAAGGGGTATGTATATGTGGGACCATTTTTATTTGGTGATGTGGTTCTTTGTTTCTCTTGCTATGCTGCATCTAGGCATTCTTGCCGTTTCCTCCCTGCCAAGAATTACAATTTATATTGAAAAACCACCATAAAATAGTGAACTGTGTGGCATGGTAATATTATATGTGAATAATGTAAGCACACTTAACTCCTCTCCCATTATAAGTAAGGCAGAGATGTATCCTTTTTGAGTTAACGGATTTAGTGCAGTTTGTATGCGATTCTTTTAATGTGCTTTGAATTAGTTTAGATACTTATTTTCAAGGCTTCATGATGCTTGTGGTCTGGCCATGTTGTAGCTGTTGCTGCTAGAAGTTTACTGAAAACTAGTTCTAATATCCTGAGATATATTTCTTTAATATCCTGTAATGCATTTTTTTGGTGCTTTTCTTGGATAATACTAGACTAACCAGGCTGTGATGCACAATGGCCCCCAAGCTACATTTGAAGATTAACATAATGGATCCCATATTTCTTCTTTGCACAAATCTGCTGTTGACCGGGAGAGGGGCTCTAGCCTATAGAGCCACCTAAGTGACTGTGATGCTTTGCCAAGTAACAAGAGTACAAAAAGCTCTTGCCCCTGTTGGTCTTTTTGTAAGGCAGTTTTTCACCCTTTTCCTTCCCTAGGAGGTGACTGTTATAGGACCAAGTTAAAATGGCATCTGTTTTATGGAGCCCAAAAATGTCTTTTGTAATCAGCTTATCTTCCTCACCTTCCCATAGCAAATTTGTCCAAGCTCTCTTTCTTTGGTATTAGACGATCTTCTGTCATTTTGCCTTTTTGCCAAGTAAGAGAGAGCTGTTGTAATACATGGCTGTGCTGCTTGCTTCGATGACTACATGCTATGATGTTAATGGAGTGCTTGTTGCAACCATGTCTGAGGGCAGAAGAGAGCTTTCCTGGAAATCCAAAGGTCAGACTTTTATTCTGAGACGTTGTTATTGTTCACCCACATATATCCACAGAGAGCTGCGCCATGCCCAGATTTGTCTTCTCCAAACAGAAAAATCCCTGGGATGTATTGTTTTCCAAAGGCCAGGGCAAATTCCTCCCGCCTTTGGCCAGAGGCCACGCCACAGAGGACATCTGAAGGCAAAGACAGGTTCTGAACGTCTGTTTGGGGGCCTGGCTTTTAATTTATTCCCATTTACGGGAACTCTCGTGGCAGCTATGTTACCTGTTGGTTCACTTTCCAGCCATGCTGTGGTGAAAGGTTTTAAAATGCTGACCAAGACCCAGGCTATGATGAGAAGCGCACAATAGAGCTCCTGATGATGGCCCGCTAAGTAGCTTTGTTGGTGCTTGTTAAAAAGCTTTCACTGCCCAAATGATTACGTAATAAGGGGCTGGATATTGCAGCAGACTCGGTGTTCACCTCTGTGCTTTTAAGGAAGTCAGTCAACAGCAGAGGATTTGCCATTCCAGGTGGTGCTGGTGGTGGTGGTTGTCGTCCCCTCCCAATCTCACCCTTATCCAAAATATTTCATTCTTGCTGAACAAAAGTTTTGTGAGCGCAGTATGGAAGAGTTAGCAGAAGAAAGCAACAGCCCATGTGTTTCACTAACACGTTATCTAAGGCCCTTCCAACCCACGAGTCTATATATAGATAGAGATGAGGCAATTTAGTCATAAACTAACTGCTTAAGACCCTTGAGCTGGGACAAACCTGCTTTCCTGATGATGAGCACCTTCTGCCGTCCATTTGCTGAGCTCTGTTCTTTCTCCTCCCTTTTTCTCTTGGACGCAGCAGCACAACTTAGACCCCAAACCCTTATTTGCTTTGTTGCCCCTTAAATCTCCTTGTAATCCTACAATGGGATCCTAAGCAGAAAGGTTCCCTTTTCCCAAGCAGGTGGGAAATGGGGGTAGGGAAATGCAGTGCAAAATATTCAACTGTATATTTAAAATGAAACAAAACCTGGAAGTAGAGGCCTTCCAGTCCTCTGTTTCCAGGGACACCTCAAGCCAGTGAGAATAAGAGGAAGATGCCGCGTTGTCTGTGAATTCAGAGTTGGGTGTACAGTCTGCTGTGGTGTAGCAGCAAATGAATGCAGTAAAAGCAGCAGGCAGGTGACAAATTCAACATCAGTGACTGAAACCCCCCAGCACATTGTGAGCTGAACTGTCTTCTAGGAAAGAGGGGAGAGGAACGAGGAACTGGTTGGGAGAACTCAAAGTTGTTCACATGGCCGCAGCTCATCTTTTCTAGAAACTTAAATGCCTTGCTTGACCTGACAAGTTTTGTGCAGGACTTGATTGCCAACTCTGAGGCTACATTCCACTTTTTTATGGTGGCTAATGCCTTTTCCTTCAGTGCGAGGGGAGTTGTCAGCAACCGCGCTTCCTGCTTCAGCTTGGGGCATGCTAAAATGTTAAAAGCGGCAATTGAACACGTTGGTGCCAAAGCGAAATTATAGGTGGTATAGAGGAGCATAACTCACGCAGACTTGGAGGTGAGCCTCTGCACTTCGCCCCGCTGTATGTATTGCAGCAGGGAGCGATTGCAGAATGACAGTCTGCGTTTTCCCCAAACAGTGCCAGGGAGCAGCTCTCTGGAAAGGCTCAGCCTGCACAGTTATCCAGCCACTCCATATGAAGTCTTTAACCATACTTGCACTAATGGACTAGCTTGGATACCACAAAGGGAGGAATGCCAGTCTGCCTGGCAGCTCGTTCCAGCACTGAGAAAGTTGTTCCAGTGATGGGCTGGACGAGTAACCTTGTAGAAGTGCAGAAACATACTGGCTTTCTGGGAGGACACAGCTTCTGCCCACGTTTGGAGGTTGAGGTGAGGTCTGGCCTGCATAGTCGTGAGCAGGTGCTGTCCCATCCGAAGGAGGGTCTGTCTTACTGAGCAAAAGGAGACTTGCCTCTCCAAAACTACCTGTAATATCTGTTCCCTTATGCTTCAGAGAGCTCTCCCAAAGCCTGCTCTCAACAAAATGTACTAGTTGAGTGGGGCTGGGGTCTGTCTGTCTTCATTTTGAAGAAAGCAACATACCGTGGAATAAAACTGAACTGTCCTTGCAAAAGCAGGGGGTGTTGTCACGCTGGGAAGAAAGGTACGAACTTGGGCAACCTTCATAGTTGGAAGCTTTTGTAGTCGATTAATGCAGCTGTTTTATGTGCATGGCAGAAGGTGGTCTGAATCCCTGTCAGGGCAGCGTAGCTCTACTGGTCTCTGAAAAAGTAACTTGATTAAGGTGCATCCCCTTTGGGGCAGGGACCATCTTACCTCACAGTTTTTGCACAGTCGCAGGTTAGCTGGATGCTTGAGGCATCCAACCAGCAACGTTTCCAGGGGGCGAGGCAAAGCATAGTCTGCATTCAGATTTAGCTTGATACTTGTCATGCGTGGCAGCAATGCAATAGCAAGGATCGCTTGCGCAATTGTGGCGTCTGTCTGCAGCAGATGCACACCCTGCAGCGCTCTTTCCCATCCCGGCTCGCAAGTTGAGCGGACTGACTGAAGCGTGCGGTTTCTCCTTTGTGGCTTCTTTCTCCGACGCTCTGAATGCTTGTTAATCAATGCTTCTGGCAGAAAGCACACATGCCCTGAAGGCACGCATTTCAGAGCCGTGTCGTGCTGCTGGAAGTACTGAACGCTGACATCCCACACTGCCCTTGTGAAAGGAGGTGAGTTTTCTAGTTCAGCCCTTAGTGGTTGCATTATGCAAGCCCCTACCAGTAATGTTAGTAGCGACTGTGAACAAGACTAGCTGGGCCTGGTTTGCCTTCAGAAGCCTGTGAAGAAGTATTTGAAAGACGAGTAAAATTGCCCTGGTGCTTCAGAAATGCCGCAGCTGGGCCATATCACTGCCTTGTATCAAAGGGGACTGGCTCACTGCTGAGTGCCTGCCACCTCTGGCTAGTCTGTCCTTATTTGCCACACAGACAAGGACAGACTAGCTGGTCTTCAGAGAGATCTTGACTAGTTGGAGGATTGGAATAAAAATAATTTTATGAGGTTCATCACAGACAAGTGCAAAGTCCTGCACTTAGGACAGAGCAGTCCCATGCACAGGGACAGGCTGGAGCTGACTGGCTGGGCAGCAGCTCTGCAGGAAAGGACGTGGGGGTGACAGCAGACAATAAGCTGAATAGGAGCCAGCAGTGTGCCCTTGTTGCAGAGAAGGCTAATGGCATCCTGGGCTGCATTGGTAGGAGCGTTGCCCGAAGATCAAGGGAAGTGATTCGTCCCCTCTCCTCACCACTGGTGAGGCCACACCTGGAGTCCCCGTGTCCAGTTTTGGGCCGCCACTACAGAAAGGATACGGACAAGTTGGAGAGAGTTCAGTGGAGGGCAATGACAATGGTTTGGGGGCTGTGGGGCATGACTTGTGAGGAGAGGTGGAGGGAACTGGGCTTATTTAGTTTGGAAAAGACGGAGGGGGGGATTTAATAGCAGCCTTCAGCTGCTTCTAAAGGGTATGGAGCTGGACCATTCTCAGTAGTGCCAGATGATGGGACAAGGAGCAATGGGCTCAAGTTGCAGCAAGAGGAGTTTAGTTTGGGTATTAGGAAAAACTTTTACACGAGGAGGGAGTAAAGCACCAGAACAGGTTTCCCAGAGAGGTGGTGGAAGCTCCAGCCTTGGAGGTTTTTAAGCCCTGGCTGGACAAAGCCTTGAGTGTGTTGATCTAACTGCGGCTGGTCCTGCTTTGAAGACTAGATGGCCTCCTGAGGGCCCTTTCCACCCCTCATTTTCTATGATTCAGAGTGGCTGTTCCATTTTCCTATGCGCCTCATGCCCACAGTGTTGCTGGACCTGATAACGAGAACTTATGGGGTGTTATCAATAATTATAAACATCCCTACAGGAGCTTCACATCATCTCATGTGGATTCCCTGCTTTGGTGGGTTCTGTCAAAGGATGCAGCCTTCACTGGGTGCTTTCCAAACTTGACACGCTTTTCTTCTTAAAAACTGGTACATTCTTTGGATTAGAGACCAACACGAGGCATGATTGGTAGGGGCGGCATGCAGTTAAACTGTGTGCTCTCAAAATTGGTCCTTGTACCACACCTGTGTAATGAGCTGGTTTATGTCTTGTAGACCTGGAGACAGAACTGGATTATGAAGAGAGGACAATGGCCAGGCAGGTCTGTCTGCAAGGGGAGCTCCATCACAAGGGGGTGGCCTAAGAGGGAGGAAAACTGGTTTTGGGAGAGGCAGACTGGGCAATCTCAGATGGCGTCCTCACATCATGTAAGACCAGAATCCTGTTTCCCTGGGCCAGCATGAAGTCCCATTTCTACTTCTTGCTACCATCCCTCTTCTGATTAGAGGGTGGGGAATACCATTCGTGGAAGGCAGCGGCAGGCTGGGTATCTGAGGGTTGGTCACAGGGCAGATGAGGGGCCTTGAGATTTGAGAGAGAGCTTGAACTTGATGTGATGAAAAAGTGAGCCTGCAAAGGGCTGTTGTCAGTCGCAGGCAAAGAAGATTCTCTTTGCAGCTGTACCTTGGACAGGAGCGACTGCTGCATTTCAGGGCTGATGGATACCTGCGCTGATGTCTCCTGCTTAGCTAAGTTGTATTTTACTGAATTGATTTACCCATTACATTCAGGGAATACCTGGAAAGGAACAAGACAGCTTCTAAACAGTGTGCAAAGTCACAAAGCAGTGCGGGAGTGAAAGTCAGGGATAGCATCCTCCTTCAGAAACTGGGCGGGTGGCAGGAAAGAGGTAGCTCAGCAGAACATACCTCTATGCAGTGAAAAATCAGTAGGACATCAGAGCTGATGGCTTGCAAGCACTGATAAAAAGTGCTGTGAGCACTGACTGGCTTCATGTGAGTAGAAGTCCCTTTATAATTGCCCCAAAATGGCCTAGCATGCTGAGAGAGAGTTTTTCATAATACACTGGGCACTTCTTTCCCTTTTCTTTTTCCACTATTGTGAGGTGGGCATGTGCTGAGGGATATTATTCAGCAAGTGACATGGGGGACAGCATGAGACTCTATTCAAACATCTCATTTTTACACATCTTCCTAAATGATGCCAAGTGCTTAGTCACAAGATTAATGTGATTAATGTCACAAAAACAGCCCTCTGCTCTCAGAGGAAGTTGGGTCTGTGCAGGAATTTGCCTCTGCCCAATTTGATCCGATTTTGCATTTTCAGGCTCTCCCGTTTCTTGCAGGTTTCTGATGTGGTTATGATGTTCTCACTGCTTTGCAGGTGATCAGGACTAAAGCACTTGGCCTGGCCATTGGTGGCCACATGAGAAATGAAAGATATTCATTCCCATGCCCATTTTGAATGTTGAGATTTATGTTGATGCTTGTTTTCGCTGCAGAGGCCTGGGCAGTTGATATGGAAATGCTTGAGTTGCCCATATACCAATGTCCCCCTCTCGGCCTAGCTGGTTGATCTCAAAGGGAAGGCAACAGCCGGTGCATTTTGGAGTCAGCTTTTCTGAAGGAACTGCTGGTACGAAAAAGATCTTTTAGGGCTCCGCTCCTAGGCTGGTTGCCAACCAAAGCTGGAGAGCCCAGTCCACCTTGCCATGGCATCTGCCTTTTGATGGATTTCCTCCACAAGGGGTAAGGACTAGTACCCCCCCTCTAGGTTTCTCCTCTGCCTGAAGCCGTTGGCACCATAAAGGTTGTTGGGTTATTTCCTGCCACCCAGCTCTCGGCGTAGACAACTGCAGGTCGTATTGTCTGCTGTCATAATGGTAGCAGACCTGACCTGGTCTGCCCTGACTAGTACAAGTTGATGCTTGTAGAAAAGAGCAAATCTATAGGCCCTAAAATTTAATAGATATGGGAACTGTTTTGTAAAACTGCTTCTTTTTAAAGCTGGTTTCAGATGGCTGTCCTGTTTCATTTCAGCCAAATCTCCTCTGAATCTGTGTCTAATGGGCTGCAAGGGAAACTTTGCACAGCCCTCCCCAGCTGGGCAAGGCTTGGGTTGTGGGGCCACAGCGGGGAGCAGGGCAGGGCCGTGGGTGGCTTGTCTGGAGGAGGGGGAGGGCCATTGCCTTCTGTGCATGCAACAAGACCCCCACACGGATCTCTAATCCCTGCTATGCTTGCCGGAGGAGCAGGGGAGCAGTGCAGTGGCAAACAAGCCTGCTGGTCCCTGCCTCGCGACCTGGCACTAGGGTCTCCTCCTTGCTGCTGCCCTGTGTCACCGGGGCAGTGCGAGGCGGGCAGCGGTGGCGAGGAGACCCCCATTGCAGATCTCTGCTCCCTGCGGAGCTGAGTTGCGTGGCAGGGCAGCAGTGTACAGCTGTTAACCCACAAGCCCAGCTCCAAAAGTCTGAAATTTTCCAAAACCTTCCTGAAACGTTTTGGATGCCTCGTTTAGTTTCAGAGATGTTTCTGAGCCTTCCATTTTGATTCAGATTCGGTGTGTCAGGTGCCGAAACGGCCCGAAACACCTCCGAAACAAAACGAAACGAAACGGGGCTGCCGAAATTTCGCATAGCCCTAGTAACTGGTGTTTGCTGCGGTCAGTCTGAAGCTAGCTATTTTTAACTTGTCCATTATTACTGTGGCAAAATTCCTCGAAGGGTCAGGGAGGCTAAGGACTGAGGATTTGTTTGCATTACAGGTTCTTGTACTGTTCGAACTACACCAGCTACAGAGATCCTGTGTGGATACAGCTAACTGCTCTTGACTGCTTTACTTAGAAATAGTACATCTGTGCTGTAACCCTAACCCTATGGTCAGCAGCTAGGTCTCATATGAGCATGAAGCTCTGATGTAGGGTCTGGCCCTTAGCATAGACCTTGGGATTTGATTCACTTGTTGCCAGAGCTCTGTCAAAATCATTGGCATTGAGATGCAGCTAAGATAAACCCACCCAACTGGGCTTGTCTCCATTTCTGAAGCCTGTTCAGTAATGGTGGATTAGCGTAAGTCTCTACTTTGTAATTTCAGCAATGGGTTTCTGTGATAGGGTAAACGGGAGGCTACTAAGAAAAGACCATGCATTACACTTTTTTATTCTTATGCTTGCTTTGTTGTGCTTTTTTTTTTTTTTATATGACTTGAAGTGGTTTCAGCATCATTCACTCTTTCATAAATGTGTTCAGGAGCTTTTTGTGGTGCCCACATGGTAGCCATACCATGCCTGTGGAAGGTGTTGCCATCTGCTGTGTATGGAGACATCTTTTGCCATATTATTGTTAAAAGACCTGATAGAAATCCCCACCCCCCCCCAGTTGGAGATCTCCGGTTTCTCGCTGCCTGCAGTAGTACAGGGCGGAGATGGAGGCCACTCCAGCCTCGTCACAAACGATTGGTTTGTCCCTGAAAGCTTTCCGTTTCTTTCCCAAGAATTGCCCTTCACTTGCCCTAGAGCAATCTGCCCATGCTCCAGAGAGGACTTCTCTGAAGCCCTGAAGCTTCTAGAGCTTAATTTGAAGTAGAGCAGGCACCGACTTTAAGGACTGGGGCTGTTCTTTGGGCCTGCCGAAAGTCCTAATGAAAAGCCCACGGTGGTCATGCCTCACAGCCCTGAAATCTGTACTGCAGCACCTAAGAAAGTAGAAGCAGGGGGTAGGGGCTCAGGGAAGAAACCAACAAAACCCTGTGATGCAGAGTATTTGGTAGGAAAACAAATTGGTCAAGTCCGTTGTCTAGCCTTTAAGTGAACATATCAGAATTGAGTTTCTTCTGCTCGGTTCCTGTTTTTTATCTGG
This sequence comes from Crocodylus porosus, assembly GCF_001723895.1. Taxonomy (NCBI): domain Eukaryota; kingdom Metazoa; phylum Chordata; order Crocodylia; family Crocodylidae; genus Crocodylus; species Crocodylus porosus. Next base: position 35,742,970 of record NW_017728911.1, on the reverse strand, counting down.
ATTCGTAAAGAAAGCTGGTTGCTGATCTTGTGCAGGAAAGCTGAATCACCTGGCCCATGAGCCACTGCCTGAGCTCCAGCAAGACGGACCTATGCATCAAACCTCGTGCTTCACTGGGAATGCAAGAAGGGGCTTCTGAACGCACAGTCTCAAAAAAGTTCCACGCAAGCTATTAACATGCGTGATGCAGCACTTCATCTGTAGTTGCACGAGAGTCTGCTCACAACCATAATCTGCCAGCATTTGCTCTGCTTTTGCTTCTTTTCAATCCTAGTTGGTTGGAAGCAGAATCTGAAATTACAGCCAAATGATCTGCAGTTGCACAAGCACATTTAAAAACTATGAAAAGCCAGTTTGAAGGGCCTTTTGATTTTGTTACTGTGGTTTTTTTAAAAAAATAATGCAAAACGCTTGCGGAATAGACTCTGGTCTGCTTTAAAGTATAAAACAACTCAAAAGAAGCAGGCCTGAGGCTTTCTAGATCTGCAGTGCTGGTGGGTGGGTGTTCAGTTAGTTTGTCAACTGATCCTAATGCAAGCAAGTTATTTCACCAGACCAGGCAGCAGTCCCCTAAGGAGAGATGCCTAGGAAGGCTCCTGTCTTCCATGTCTTTGCCAATCGGTCGGTTCCCATGACTGACTTCTAGACTTTGTGAGGTACGAGGCAGGAACTTTCACTGTCCAGCATTACCATTGAAGATCAACTGTACCATTGTCCAAACCATGGGAAAACATGATTGTAACGCAGCACCAAAAAGGTTTGTTCTCCTCCACAAGAAGATCTTAAGTTGTAATCTCTCCTCTTCCCATTCTTTCCGGAGCAGTTGGTTGAAACTTGTAAGTCCATAGTTCCCAGGTCCGTGAAGCCGGAGGGCTAAGGGCCAAAACTGCTGATATATCACGATTGCTTGGGCAGCTGCTTGCGTGACAGGATGTTTGCATGACTTCTCCTTTCTGCTACCACCAGACTTGGAAAGTATAATCCAGTAAAAGCTAATTGGTTTGGAGAAACTGGGCGGGGGGAACTTGTGCAAATTCAGGAGCGTTTTTTTCCAGCCTTTCTACTTAGATGGGGCACAAAGGGCAGTTGTTTAACGAACCAGTTGCACATTATTGTAAACTACAGATTGGACTTGAGCCCAATCACTCTTCTAATTCACAGCTGGACTTAAAATCCCTTGGGAATTCACTGACCTCGGATTTGCCTTACTTGTAAAGCTGTCTAGGATATTTGGATGCCCTTTCAAAATGCTTTGGACAGAGGGAACAGTAGTGTCAATGCTCAGCACTATGCAAGGTGCTGTTGGGAATGAAGCCCCCGAGAGAGTCCTAGCGAACCCCAAAACCTGAAATGAAACCACCTACACAGTTTAATCCAGTACCTTAAAATAAGTTTATTTTGTCAATGCAGTTCACTGTTGCTGGCAAGTGGGCTTAGACTTCTTTCATAGTTTCATAGTCGGTTATCTTTTGTGCTTGGTGCAGGGGGCTGGACACCATGATCTTCCAAGGTCCCTTCCAGCCTTACAATCTATGAATAGGAGGGTCTAATGTTGTTTTATAGCACCCAGAGCGTTCCTTTCCAAAACAGCATGATAAGTTCAGACACTACCTGTCCAATTAATATTTGCATACTCTCTAAGTGCAAAATCTTTATAGATTCTGTGTATTGTTAAGCATGTGCTTAAGCACTGTGGTTTGACTTGGGGATGGGCTTGAGAGAGTGGATCCCATGTTTTCCTGAACTGGAACCAGAGTGCTGCACTTACCAGTTCAGAAGTTAAAGATGATCACGGAGCACAAGGGTTGAAGGGACCTCAGGAGGTCATGTGTAGTCCACCCCCTTGCCCAAAGCAGGACCAACCCCAATTATCTCATCCCAGCCAAGACTTTGTCTAGCCAGTCTTAAAAACCTCCAAGGACGGAGATTGCACCACCTCTCTGGGTAGCCTCCTCCAGCACTTACTGCTTTCGTAGTGAAAAAGTTATTTCCTGATATCTAACCTCAACTTCCCATGTTGCAACTTGAGACCATTACTCCTTGTTCTGGCATCTGCCACCATTGGGAACAGTGGCATCTGTTCAGTGATCTTCCACAGAGCCACGAGCAACATTTCTGTATCCTTTGTTATAGTGGCAAGTGGACAGGTTACAGGGTTTAAAGACTGAGGGAGTTCTTAAGAAGTACTTATTCGTCTTCCTCCCACAAAATCAACCCAGCTGCAAAGGGGCATGTGGTCATTTGAATAGGAGAATTTAAAATGAAATAAAAACAGACCTCCAAACAGCAGCAGCTGCAAATGCAGCAGGTCCCAATGCTGCATTGCTTGCTGTTACAGAAACGGGTGTGCCTTAATCGCATGAACCACTAGACTGAGGCAGACTTCTGACCATCAGATGGGATTAACCTTTTGGCAAACCAGCACAAGTTCTAGTTTTAAATTGGTATATTTGCATCTATGCTGGCAGGGTGAGTGAGCCGGCTGCTCTTTCGTCAACCACCAAAATCTTTTAAAAGTGAAGATGGGGCCTCGGCATTGGGATGATCTGGTACAGCATCCTCAGCCTGCTGCTGAGCAGGGAGCAGAGCGCTCATGAGCTGTGCGATGTTAACTTTTAATTAGATTGGCATTGTATTTAAAGTACGAGCCAGGTTTTTGTTAAGTAGGCTGTATAACATGGCTTGTCCGTGGCTGCTTTTTCTGAGACTTGTGGAGCTGTGTTTTCTGGGCTGTGGCAATACAATCTGGAGCTGTGAGAGAGAAAGAGTCCTCTGGGGCTATTATGTGGCTCTGGGCCAGTTTCTATATAAATTGGCCGTCTTTTTTAAGTTCATTTTTCTCCAATACACTTTTTTTTTTTGGCCTGCAAAAGACTTCTTCATTGAAAACGAGCAACATAACACTCTCTCTTTCACTTGGCTGTTTGGCCCCGAGCCCACAGTGCCCACAACAGCTGTCCCACAGTTCAAACATTCAGCCTCTAACGGATTGAAGAACATTAGGGTTTTTAAGGCTTCAGCAGGTCTAGAATAAATAGTGGTCAATAAAAAGTGGCTCTTCTTTGTATCCCTACGTTTCCAGAACTCTGCATCGGAATAAAGCATGCTTGGAATATAATCATTGCAAAATTTAATAACTGTGAAAGGTGCTTTTAAAAAGTATTTAAAGATGTGCTCCTGTGAACGAGGAGTTTGCATATGTGTCATCCTAGCCAGGATCCAGTAACCAATTAGTCATGCAGACGTTTGCCCGTGACATCCTGCAGAGAACTGCGCGTTGCATACAGAAGGCTCATATTGCGAGCGGCTGAGATTTTCTGGTGGACTTCTCTTTCAGTAGCTTTGGTCAGTAGGTGCAAATAAATAAAATTGCAGTTGCTCACTATGGCTAAAAACCTCCAGTGATAAAATAACCAGGTGGCAGGCACGCTCTTTCCAACTGCCTGTGTCTTTCTGATTGCATACTCATAGAGACCTGATCTCCAAAAGCAATCAGAAAGACGCAGGCAGTTGGAAAGAGCGTGCCTGCCACCTGGTTATTTTATCGTTGGAGGTTTTTAGCAACCGTGGGCAACTGTGTCTGCCTAACTAGATGGTGGGACACCACTAGTTCCAGTCTTGCAGTGCATCTCCAAACACAAATATTTTTGATCACCAGCCATAAGTTACGCTGGCTACTTTCATAGACATTAGGGCTGGAAGGGACCTTGGAAGATCATCAAGTCCATCCCCCACCCAAAGGGCAGGAAGTCAGCTGGGGTCATAGGATCCCAGCAAGATAAACATCCAATTTACCCTTGCAGACCTTCAGTGTAGGTGCTTGAACCACCTCTGATGGCAGGCTGTTCCAGACCGTGGGGACTTGGACAGTAAAGAAATTCTTCCTTATGTCCAGCCTGAAACAGTATCATAGTAGTTTATGACTGTTTGACCTCGTCATCCCTTGGGGCGCTCTGGTGAACAAACGTTCCCCCAGATCCTGGTGGTCACCCCT
>NW_017728911.1:35730478-35738876 GCF_001723895.1 Crocodylus porosus | reverse complement strand
TAGACTTCTTGAGTCAGGTAGAGGTCATCCACGCACAAAAGAAAGCTTTGCGACCGCTCGGATTTAGCTGAGTGATCCTCCCACAATACGTCCGGGTAATTGAAGTCCCCCATGACAACCAAGGTCCTGGAGCAAGCGGCCTCAGTCAGTTCCCGGGCGAACTCCTGGTCAAGCTCTTGACTTTGGGTGGGAGGTCGTAGTAGACTCCCACCGTTGTGTCCCCTGTGCCATGTTCCCCACGGATTTTAACCCGGAGGGTCTCCAGTTGTCCACCCTGGTCGCCAACATCTGCTTGCAGGGGCATGTAGCTTTCCTTAACATAGAGAGCTACACTTAGGCTGTCCTTTCTAACTTTTTGCTCTTGAGCGATGCATTTTCCAGGGTTATACTGTGGGGTAGAAGACACAGCCATGGGATAGATGGGTGCTCTGGCATTGTTACTGATGCGCACTTTTCTACGGGGCTCATTAATAAGTCCATAAAAGATTAAATTGTTTTGATGGTGAGTCAGAGGACTCCAAGAAGTCATTAGGTTGATTGTAGCTGCTTACAACACCGTGTCCATTTCCTTCCAGACATTAGTGTCTGGAACATGCTAAATACATTCACCCTTTCCGCAGCCTCGGAAATGGCATCTTAAGTGTGATCTGCTGCAGCTTTTAAAGGCCTTTACCCCTGAACATCATCGAGGAGAGGATCAGGCTCACAGCGTCCGGGCCTGCCCCTGCTTACCAAGTGCATGGAGGAGCTGTTGCTTTGTAGGTCAGAAGAGGGGGACAACGCTTTTATAGGAAAAGTGATGTAAATGCCAACCTCGCAACTTAGTCTTCTGAAAAATTCTAGTTATATAAATGCTAGCTGGGAGCGATGGCGCGTCTAATTAGCGATCCTCACATGCTGACGAGTAGCTCAGCTGGAGCGAGCCGTTTGTTAGAATTCCCACGTTTTTGATAATTCTTTCGGTATTTAATAGGCTTTTCTGTTTAAATTGCCTTAGGCTGAAACATGAAACACCTGTGAAGCCCAGGGTGAGATCTGTTTTCAAGTCAATTTTCTAAGAGGTTATCCAGCTTTTAATTTGGAAATGGAAACGGTATAAAATGTTCCAGGCTTTAACTTGCCCTGTTAACAGGTTATTTTTTCTCTTGAAGACTCTAGCAGTTCGCTAATAAGCTCGTTACTTTTTGTTTCAAACAGTTTTGTTACTGTTCCATGTCTTTTACCCGTCTTCAGAGGTTTCATAACATTTCTCCCCTCTCCCCCCGCATCCATCGGTATTTTGTTAAATCTGGGTTGTCTAATCTAGATGTGCGTCTGCTTCTCATGATTTTTTTTTCTCTGCATTTTTGAGAATGCCCTGGACTGGTATTTTGGAGTAAAAGCACTTGGGCTGTGTGTGTAGGAAGAGGGATGGTTTTATTTTTTCTGCTGGTGTTGCTGCTGTTTGGAGGTCTTCTGTTTTTATTTCATTTTAAATTCAAATTGCTGTGCCTTTTTCAGTATCAGGGCTGAAAAAGTAGCTGCTTAAGTGTTCTTGTTTTAAAAAACGTTCCCTCCCTGGCTTTGCACAGTCGGATGGGAAGCATGTTGCTTCCACATGCCCTGCTGTTGAGATCTGCCAATAGTTACTGTATATATCAGTGCTTCTAGTGCTATATTTAGCATGGGAAAAGACATGCTGCTGGAGCCAGATTAGAATAAAAATGTGTTGTAGCTCTGGGGTATCTTAATGGTTTTATTCTCACTGTATAAATTCTCCCTTTTAACGGGGGGGCTCATGAGATTGATTCAAAGTGGATGAGACACCAGGTCCACAGGTTGTACCGCTCTGAATGAAAACTGCAAGGCTAAATGTGCAGATGTATCCCTTTATCGACCATGGAAGCAATACAAGGGTAGCACTGAAGAGGGGGATTTACAGTGGGGCAGGAGGCAGCCATACGTGATGCGAGTTCATCTGACAAGGCTTTATCTATATCCATGCAATTCTTTAGTGCATCTGGGTTTCAGAGCTGCCCTTGGTAACACCCTACTCCTGGAAGGTGTTTTGTACTGAATAGCAGATGGAGACTTCACCTATTATTCACATGGACTCTAATCAGGATCAGGGCCCTTTCTGTTGGGTATCGGGTGTGCGGGCAACTTGCAGCCCATGCAAGCAAGGCAGCTGAATTGCTTCAGGGTACTGGGAGGTGGGGAGAATGACCTGGGGGAAAGAGCAAATGTCTGGACAAAGGTGGGCACCGTACTCCGGTTGATTTTCATGTGATTTGGCACAACGAAGTAGCTCTTGTGGTTACATTTTAGGGGTGTCTCGGATTTAATTCTGACACAAATGTCTGTCGAGGGGATTTCAGCTTTTTCCTCCGTAGATTCTTCCATAGATTAACTACATTAGCCATAAAAATTCCTATCGGCAGTAAGACTTTTAATTCCTTTCTAAAGGGAGACAGTAGGCATTAAGATGTGTCAAGCTATTTTGGCATTGATTTCACAGGGTCAAAGGGTGACCTGTGAAATAACCGATCACCAGATCAGCACATAGTTTTTAGCCCTGCAAATGCTGAGTGGATTTCATAAAAAGCATCCTTGCTCAGATTGGCCTTGTATCCTACCAGATACTAGCTGTTCCTTTGATCGCTTCATAGCTGTTTCATCTGCCGTACACATGTGATAGCTTCATAAGAGTCATCTGAGGTAGCCTGCCACCTATTTTAAGAATAGGTTTATTCTGCTGCAAGTGTCCTTATACTTCACTGCATAAAATGGTCAGCGGGATTAGAAGTTAGACTTCATTAAAAATAGTATCACAAATGAAATACAAAAGCTCAGGGCTGGATCTTCTTCTGTTCCAGCGTTGGACACCTGGTTGGTGCTTGTGGCATCTGTCTTTTTCTCTTTCACTAGCACAAATGCTTGTTACAGAAAGAAGCATCTTTGAAGGCCCTTAGTTTGGGTCTCATACCTGTACTAACAGCCTTAATTCAGTGACTTAAAATTTTGAGTGCAGTGGAAGAAAAAGGAAGGCATGATGAAAATGAAAATGTACTTATTCTGCATGTAGAATTGTGACCTCCATAAGGCATTTTTTTTTAAGCATATGGAAAGCAGAGGAATACAACTAGTTCTAGCACACAGGAAAAACAACACACTTTGACATGTTTATCTGATGATGCCATGTTAGACTGGGTGAAAATGAGTTTGTGATCTACTTACACAGTTTTTCAGATCATGGTGATATCCCCGGAACGGACCAGAGTAATCTCTAATCCAGGGTAGATGTTTTCTTCACCGGTTTACAATGAATAAGCCTCTTAATTCCTTTGAATAGCAGCTGGTATCATTGCAACCTGTGCCTAAAGCAGGGAGAGAGGCTTATTCAGACAGGGTTCTGCTCATGTAAGCAAGGAGGAATTTTCTTACAGGACGGGCTGTGTGGGGCAATTTCTTGCGTACGGTGCTATCAGATCCCTAATTCTGCACAAACAGTAACTTCTTTCTCTCTCTCTCTCTCCCCCTCCCTCCAGATGCAGCAGCTGTTTTATGAAAACTACGAGCAGAACAAGAAAGGCTACATCCGAGACCTCCGAAACAGCAAGATACACAGAGCTATAACACTGCATCCCAACAAGAACCCACCATACCAGTATAGACTTCATAGTTACATGCTGAGTCGCAAAATAGCAGAACTTCGTCACCGGACAATACAGCTGCACAGGGAGATTGTCCTGATGAGCAAATACAGCAATGCAGAAATCCGCAAAGATGACCTCCAGCTGGGCATTGCGCCGTCCTTCATGAGGTTCCAGCCGCGGCAACGTGAGGAGGTCTTGGAGTGGGAGTTCCTTACGGGGAAATATCTCTATTCTGCTGCCGATGGACAGCCCCCTCGGAGAGGGATGGATTCATCTCAGCGCGAAGCATTGGATGACATTGTTATGCAGGTCATGGAAATGATCAATGCCAATGCTAAGACCAGAGGACGGATCATAGATTTCAAAGAGGTACAGTATGGCTATCGCAGAGTAAATCCTATGTATGGGGCAGAATATGTTCTTGACTTGTTGCTTCTGTACAAGAAGCACAAGGGAAAGAAGATGACAGTTCCTGTTAGAAGGCATGCCTACCTACAACAGACCTTCAGCAAGATCCAGTTCATGGAGCACGAAGAGATGGATGCCAAAGAGTTGGCTAGCAAAATTAATCAGGACTCTGGATCCTTGTCTTTCCTATCCAATTCACTGAAGATGTTTGTTCCATTCCAGCTCACTGGCTCAAAGGCAGAGCGAAAAGAGCCCAAAGACAAGAAGATCAACATCTTAATTCCTCTGTCTGGACGCTTTGATATGTTTGCAAGATTCATGGGGAACTTCGAGAAAACTTGTCTCATTCCAAATCAAAATGTCAAGCTGGTTGTCCTGCTTTTCAATTCCGACTCAAACCCCGACAAGGCGAAACAAGTGGAATTAATGCGAGATTACCGTATTAAGTACCCCAAAGCTGACATGCAGATCTTGCCGGTGTCTGGGGAGTTCTCAAGAGCTTTGGCTCTTGAAGTTGGGTCTTCCCAGTTTCAGAATGAGTCTTTGCTTTTTTTCTGCGATGTTGACCTGGTGTTTACCACGGAGTTTCTCCAGAGGTGTAGAGCCAATACAGTATTGGGCCAACAAGTATACTTTCCAATCATCTTTAGCCAGTATGATCCAAAGATTGTTTATAGTGGAAAAGTTCCCAGTGACAATCATTTTGCCTTCACCCAGAAAACAGGTTTCTGGAGGAACTATGGCTTTGGCATCACTTGTATTTACAAGGGAGATCTCCTTCGAGCAGGTGGTTTTGATGTCTCAATTCAAGGTTGGGGCCTGGAGGATGTGGACCTGTTTAACAAAGTCATTCAAGCTGGGTTAAAGACTCTCCGAAGCCAGGAGATTGGAGTAGTCCATGTGCATCATCCTGTTTTTTGTGACCCTAATCTTGACCCAAAACAATATAAAATGTGCTTGGGGTCCAAAGCTTCAACCTATGGATCCACACAACAATTAGCTGAACTATGGCTTGAAAAGAATGACCCAGGTTTTGGGAAAAGCAGCAATACTAATGGCTCAGTGAGGACAGCCTAGTGTCCAGCTATGCTGGAGAAGACTCTCTCTTGCTCTGTTTTTTTGTTTTTTTTTTAATTATCTAATTTATTTTTTGGAAAATGTTTTTGATAGTTCACTTTTAAAGACCATACAGGATATATTTTAGAAGTCATCATCATTTTCTTACAAAGAATTCCTCTCTTTTTTTTCATTTTGAACAAAACTGTGATCAGTATTTGCCTTCCAGAAAAATTTGGCAATGTGATCTGGCAGATCACCAGAAGTCTGACTTGAAATAATCTTTTGTTCGTAACGAAATTCTGTTTTTTTCCTTACCTTTTCCGTTGCTGTCCTCTTTGCTAGGATTCTATTAATTGGATACTGAACATTCAAGCAAAGTGGCACATCACTGTATCCAAATGTTCAGTTATGACTTGCATTACACAGTTTCTACTCTTTAAAAATAATATAGCCATTTTGATCAAATTTTGTTAGGAAAAAAAGCAAATCAGTGTGCCTGTTAATTGCAGGAGTTTAAGATGGTTGACTATTTCAACCTAAATTACATTTTGTCTTATCAAGGCCAGGCAAGGAAAACAAGCACAACCTGTTAGAAATGTTGTTTTGTTGTTCTTGGTCCATATCTGGATCTACTGCTTCAGAATCCACGGTGGATTCTAGGTGTTGGTCTCGATCGCTGTCCTGTCTAGAGCAGAGATCACATGATGGTGATATGCTAAATTGTAATAATTGTACGTGGGAGGGAAAAGGAGAATTTACTGCTGAAAAACAAAAAATGACATCATTAGGAATTGGAGATCCCCAGGAAGATCATTGGAAAAAAAAATTATATAGAAAATGTACTGCATCAGATTGCGTTAATTTTGTTCAGTCAGTTACAAGATGTTAATGGGAACAATTATTACATTCTTTGAGTACTAGTTGTTTTGTTTTTCTGTATCGGATAGGTCTTTAATTTATTTAATATCCATTGTTTTTAGGTTCTTGTCCTTTCCTTGAATATCTGTTAGTCATTTTAATATTTATATCTATATATTTTAGGAATGTATTGCATTTTCTCACTGTTAAGATAGTGTACATCATATATTTGCAGTAAACAGATCTCCAAAGATTTCTTTTGAAAGTATTTTTTTTTTTCCATGAATCCCCCCCGCCTCCCCCCAGATTTCTGTAAAATGTACTGAGTAACTTTGGGTGAGGTGGGAGGAGGTAGAATGGATAAAATATGCTCCCTAAGAGTTATCACCTAGGAAAGGCTAAAGAAATACACAAAATGAAGTGCCTTAAAGCCGACGCAGGTAACCTTTCATGTTGACGTCAAACAGTGACAGATATTGCCGTTGAAGCAGGTACATGGGATCTACCTATTTGTAAATACCTTGTTCAGAAGGAAAAATAAAACCAGTGAACAATATATTTTTCTATTGTACTCTTCAGCACCATTTTGTTTCATTATTCCTAGTTCCACGTTACCTGCCCTTTTGGGAGGTGGAGGACAGTGAAAAGATGAAAATTGATGCGTTGTGAGAAGTCTTAGAAAAAAATAACCAGTGGTTATATACTTGTGGAATATAAATTGCTAGTGTAGATTCAGTGTCATGGCATGGTCGTCATTTCTTTTGTTGGTGACAGCCCCAAGGACGTAGGTACTCGGAATGGATTTGATGCATGGAAACCTTTTTGAAAGACTTGCTTCTAAGATGCAATAAAGATTTTTTTTTACTTGCAATTCTAACTCCTCCTGGTGTCTGCCTCAGTCCACATCCTTTTTTATGCAGTTCTTGCAGCCTTGGGTAAAATAATGTTACAGATAATTGGGGGTAAAATAAGCCAAGGGGTAATAGACCACTCTTGGGCCGTTCGTTGCGTCTGCACCACATTTCAGCCTAAAGTGAACTTCACGGTGGAGTCCTGCAAAGAGGTATCTATTAGTGCTCACAGCTGTTTATGGACATGGCCAGTGCTGCTTGCCTGAGCCTTTTTTTAAGGGAGGTCTCCAAAGTGTGCGTGGTGTGGAAGCTGTATAAATCTCCTTCCATGTCTCCCCAAAGCTAAGCATAACCAGCTACTGAATGCACACACAAGGCTGAGTTACTGCCTAATATTCTGGAAGCTCTGTGCACGGTAAAAAGAATTAAGTCCCAACTTTAAGAAATGATGAGCACTTTGTTGAGTACTAATTCCACCAGCTGTGGCCGCCTCGTGTTTCTGAGCCCCAGCTTTTGGAGTCGCTTGATCACACCTAGCACTTGTGGATGCAGAGGAAAGCTGAAAAAAATGTGAACTCTGAAGGCTGAAGCCAAAAGGCAAATAAAAACCTGACATCTCCCTCTTGCTAAAAGACCGATTCCTGGCTTCCCGTCTTCTGGGGTTGTCAGTGCTGCCTGCTGTGCTCACTACTTGAGCTAGTTGTGGATGTCCCACTGAAAATTGGGTCTCAAAACTTTTCCTCCTCCTTTGCAGTAAGCCTGAAGTTAATGTAGAAAATAGATCACTTGGTGTGCAGGTAAGATTTCTGTTCTTTTTTTTCTTTTTTTTCCCTTGTTGTCTTAATAGAGAAATCAGTAGTCTCCAAAGTGTGTATATAAATTAGTGAAGGCGTTAAGCTCAGTTAATGGATAGCACCCATCTGGCTTTTGTTTCTTAAGTCAATTGCTATAATTGTGATCTAGTTTCTGAAACTGCTCAATAAACTTTAAGCAGTCTCCAAGACATTAAACATACAGTATAGTCCAGCTGGTTGGGGCCTACATCTTAATTAGCCACTTATCGCATAAACTTGCGGCCGTACCATAAGACTGAGAGGCAGAAGCCCTGGTGTTTGCAGACAGCTGTTGAATTGGTTCTGCCCTATTTTGTCCCATCTCTTTAGATGCCTGTTAGTTCTTTCCTCCCTGCTCTAATATTTAAATGGCTAGAAACAGCCTTTAAGTACAGGTCATCCGTATGAACACTGTTCTTGTCGCTTCATTGGAAAATGTCCTGAATATCTAGCACTTTCTGAGCAGCAATGGCAGCTTGGCAACTGCTGCCATCCTCCGGGCTAAGCTGCTGTACTTCTCCAGCTTCACTGAATTCAAGGCCCAGTATCCACCTGCCTCCTGCCACCTTCGACTTGCTCTTCAAACCCTTCCCCACCTGCAGCCCTCATTTCTCTGCACTCTGACTGCAGACAAGAGCCACACGCATGATCAGAGGTCAGGAAAACAGACCGTACGACGACAGGCTGAGAGCCATGGGGCTCTTTAGCCTGGAAAAGCGCAGGCTCAGGGGTGATCTGATGGCCACCTATAAGT
>NW_017728911.1:35726218-35730348 GCF_001723895.1 Crocodylus porosus | reverse complement strand
GGATGCTTATCTTGGTGGGATCCTATGACCCCAGCTGACTTCCTGCCCTTTGGGCAGGGGGCTGGACTCTGATCTCCCGAGGTCCCTTCCAGCCCTGATGTCTATGAAATCTATTACATTTCTCTGTGCAGGATTTTGTTACCTATTTTCAAGGCTGTGGCCTCCTTCCCTCCACTCACTGTGCTCCCCCTTCCCCTCCTACCTCTCTTTCCTCCATATCCTCCATTAAGCACACATTTCTTGTTCACTGTTCTTCAAATCCTGGTCATCTCATCTCTGCATCTCCCCTTCCTATTCTCTGTAACCCATCCCGAGTGTGTGTGCACTCTCTCTCAATTTTCCTCCCTTCACAGGAAAAATGTGCTATACCCTACCCTAGACCCACTTCCAGCTACTGCCCCACCTTTTTTGTTTCACACCTCTTAAACAGACCAGTCAGAGATGTATCCTCTGGCATCTAAAGCAATGAGGATGGATGGCAGGGAGGGTAATGAATTAGCGGTAGATCAGTCTAGATAAAACCCAGATCAGTGATCTCCCTCTAAGCATCTAGTCCTGCCGCTCTCAGAGAGAGGATACAAGCTGGATGGGCCCTTGGTCGGACTCGGCATGAGGCTTTCTGTTCTTGCGCTGTTTGCAGTCACTGGAATCCTTCCCTCCAATTTCCGTCTCAGAATGGGATGGATTAAAATATATTTTTAAAGATTCTTGTTTTTAAAGGATTTTATTTAAAAAATAATAATAATTTTCATTCTGAAAAGCTCACAATCTATGTGCAGGCCTCATACTTTCTACAATGTAAGAAATCTTTTTTTTGTCTTTTTAATGCTGACATCTCCCAGCCAAAGTTTTAAAATCAAGCCGCTGAATGGATGGAAGTCACTGGCTGAGCATCTGACACCGGAGTTGGCTGAAGTGCTACATCAGGATTGGACAGCCGGTAGCAATTGCCAAGAGAAGGCCAGTTATTCAAGTCAGTTGATTCAACTCAGTTCAATCACTTAAATCAGCTTAACGTCAAGAAACAGACTGCCGGAAAGCACTGTTGGAAAGCAGTGGAGCTTGATTGTCACCTCCAGCCTGTGAAGGGAAACTTGACATTTGTGGATGAGATCGAGTTCTAAACTCTGGAAAAAATGGGGTAATCAGGCAATTGGGTCACTCCACTACCTACAGATTTGATCACTCATTTAAAATCCCAAATAGGTTTTGATCAATTGACTCTTCCCTTATTCGTCTCACTTGGCTCTGGGCATATTAGCCAGGAAACAATACAGTGCTGGTTTTATACATTTTTCTATTTAATTCCAGCCTCCACCAAAACAGAGCTCAACATAAATTGCCAATAGCAAATTCAGTGTACATCAGGGGTGTCTAACTCGCCCTGGATTGGATCCAAACCATGGGGGCTCTTCCCAGGCCGGGCCCATGTAACCAGCAGCAACTGCAGTGGAGTCGTGTTTGGGCAGCACAGGTTTGGCACTGGGCAATGACCTGGAGGCGTGTTTGGGCAGCAGCATGGTTTAGGAGGCTGCCACCAGCAGCCATGTCCATCAGGCTCCAGGGACCCTAAGCTCTGCAGCAAGCCATGACCCTGACTGCCAGTAGCCTTTCCGCAGTATGTTTGATACCCCTGGTATATGCCGTTCAAATCTGCTCTAGGCCCCATCCAGCTTGGGTTTTGCACCTGGCACTCCAACAAAACAGCTCTTGCCATAAGGATTTCTAATTAGTTAAAGCTCTGAACCCATTCTCCACCCTTGTCTTTCATTGCCTGCCTTTGATGCAGTCACTTGTGCTGTTACTGACCTCGTGGTTTCTATAGGTCCGGTCTTGTCTTGTGTCTCATCGCTGCTTCAGGGTGTCCTTGGAGAACCCTCATTCACCTCCTTCCTCTAGGACTGCCCCAGGACTGTTCTTGGTGCCCTTTTGTTTCTCCTCATCTTCAGGATAGAAGTTACCTACAGATCCAATTACTATTCCTGTACTGATCTCTCTCTACCCTGGAGCTGTCCCGTCCCGTCCCGTTTCCACCCCCCACCCCCAATGCAGAGTAAAATCTCAGTCTGCCCTTTGTCATCCTTTCATGCATGTTTAGCCGACAGCTTGACCTCAGCTGTCAGCTAAAACAGTACCCTTAATCCTCCCTGGGCTAATCCATGCAAGGTACTAAGGCAAGTATTTTCAGGAGTCATCAGTGAGTTGGGTGCCCAACCGTAAAATCCTCACCCAGTCATTTATCAGCCCTTTCCCAGGAGCGAAGGCTTTGTGAGGTCCAAGTGCGCTGATAGTTATAGGATCGTAGAAAGTTAGGGTTGGAAGGGACCTCAGGTTCTGCAGATGCCCTTCCATAAGGCCAGGTAAAGGTGAAGCCAAAGGCTGATGTCCTGTTACATTGAGATCAGTCTTCCCAAGCGGGAGCTGCTTTAACTGATGGACATCGCTTAAGTAGCCTCCAAGGTGACTTAAAAAAACAAGTTTATTTCCTACATAGGGGGACTTTTTTACCATCTTGAACTTTCCCTGAGCCTGATGAAGGGCTGAAAGCTTGCAGAAAGATTGATTTTTTTTTTTTTTTTTTTTGCCATTTCTCAGTTGGTCTAAGAAAAGGTATCATTTTGGAACCTAGAGTTCTAGATTTTTGCATTTAAAAAAAAAGCAGGCATTTTTGTCTCCTCTTCTTTTTTGGTTATGATGGGTTCAAGAAAGCTCGCAAGGCAGGGTAAAAGGGCTTGTCTCTTATTGTTGCTTTAACCTTCAAATATTTAAGAAAGATAATCTGGTTCTTCCTGATTTTGTTAAGACCAGAGAATGATGTGAATTTTGATCCTGGCATCTGTACTGAAGAGATCCTTTGGGCTTGAGTGCCCAACAGTTTTATTCGTCATTGAAGTTAAATAGGAGTTTAAGTCTTTGCTGCTTTTTTTTTTTAATTATTTGCTTGTTCATGTTTGTAAGTAGCAATGAAGACTCCCTTCGCCTCTACATACTGACCTGTCCCCTTCTAAGTTCCTAGGGGTTCTTGGTCATCAAATCACCTCCAAAGTGACTGCAGCAAAATCTCTGTTTGATTAGCATGTCACCCTTTTTGTGTGTGGAAATGAAGCCCAGTTGTTCTGCAAGTGGTCATAGAAACGCCACCATATATTTTTATTAAGAAAATTCAGTTTCTCTCTTGTCCTGCCCATGGTGGGCTCATCTCCAGTGTCCTGATGCACTTGGTGTGAGAGCCTGGCCGCTGGAAGGCGATGGCAAGCCCCCCTTGATTCTGTTAGTGTAAAAATGTCTCCGTTCCTGTTGCAGTCCGTGCCGAAGAACATCTACAGCCTTCAAGTCCAGAGCATTTCCACTGCCTCGACCTTGGAGGAAGGACCCTTCCTTCCTCTTTGTGGATGGTGAGGTCGAATGTTACTGCACCAAACTTGCCTGTACGTCACACCTGATCTGCCAAGGGTATGAGTGACAAGGTTATGGATGCCTGATTCGGTCTAAGGCCTTGACTCCACGGAGGCTGGTTATCCTCAGGAGTCCATTGAACACAGCAGAATTAGTGCCACTTTTAAAGCTGAGCCCATGGGTGAGTCTTTGCCGTGTCAGAGCCCGCGTCAGGATTTCAGACGTCAGCCCTGTGGGCAGGAAATGAGTCTCCTCGGTTGGTTCCTAGATGCCCTTTCTGCACCTGGGTATGTGAAGTGCCTTTCAGTGAGATCAGCGAGAAAACTCAACCAAAAGCAAACCTGCTTAGTGTCAGGGTTTGGGGTTTTTTTTTCCTTTGTCAGAGGTCTAACTTTACACTGCAAATCACTAAAATAAGTTTTTTGGCATGAATACTTGTGGAGAATATTCCACTTGCACAGCCAGCCTTGAGCTTTTTGGGGGGGGAAAAATCCTTCACAGACACTAAAAATTGACAGCTATATTTCAGGCCCACATTAATAATTAGCTCATAGCAAATGCAGCTCCTTCAGATGAAGTTCCCTGCCTGTTCTTTTTGCAGGACAGAGATGTCTGCGTGGCATGCAACTTCGCTGTGGCGTGTGCTCGATTGAATATAGTTTAAATAAGTCAGTAAGCTTGCACCTTGTTTTGCAATAGTTGTACCAAAGTCGGTGCATGGAGCAAGGTCTACA
>NW_017728911.1:35724586-35725773 GCF_001723895.1 Crocodylus porosus | reverse complement strand
GTGAGTACTCCCTTCCCCAGCTGCAAAAAATTATCTGCCGTATTCCAGCTTTCCATCAGAAATGGCCACAGAAGAGCTGTGTTGCCAATTCCAAAATCTGTACCACATTTTAAATCACATTTATGAGCCGAGTGAAAACGCAGAATTAACATTAGAAAATAACACAGAATACTGTGCTGGCCCTGTTTTATTTTCACACTTTAATTCAATTTTTAAAAAATCTCCATTTTAATTGCTCTGAATTGGGTCCAGAATTTGCAGAGAGCTGAGCATTTGATCCAACCAGAGGTCCTTGCTTACGGAGTCTGGGTCCAGAGTATGCAGTATCACTAATCGAGTCAAGCAGGCTGGCTCGCTCCCAGGATACTTGGTGGAGCACCATGGACTGGGATGAAAAAGGAAGTGTGGGGACAAGTCTTCAGAGAGAATTCCTGGCTCCGTTCTAGTCGGGGGAGATTTCACCTTCATTGCATAAAAGGGAGAAGAGATCAGCCATGAGCATGGCAGAGCACAAGGCTTCTAAGAGTCCTCCCTTGGCCGATCACTCCTCCCTTTTAGAAGGGAAGGCTGAGGAAAGACTAGCAAATTCACCATTTTTTTGCCACAAGTGATGGCAATTTTGACTATTAATGATGGCCTGGGAGGGCAGGGGAGATCGTTCTTGGGACTCTGTTGGGTTTCCAGGGAACAGAAATGCAAGACAGCCATGTAGGGGCAAAACCGAGATGGAAGATGAACGGAAGAATTGGAAATGGAGAGGAAAGGTAGCAAAAAGACTTGTGATGTTGGCCAAAGAGGCCATTCTAGCTGGCTGTAGTGCTCAGACCTTTTGCTTTTGTTGGCTCTTCAATACAAAGGCTTGTAGAAGGGACCAAGTCTGACTCGTGCGGGTGATGCAACAGCAAAGCAAATTCACGCAGATACATGATAAGCAGAGATCCAGGTTTTCCATTTGCCATGGAAAAAATGTGGCAAAATGCAGGTTTTCCTCCTTTAAAGGAGAAAAAAGTGGGAACCGCAGGTTTCCCCTTGCAGGCCGGCAGAGCTCCAGCCTGAAAGGGGCTGGGGGGAGCGGGACACGGGGGCCATGTGCATGCACACATGCATGTGGCAGCCAGGCAGCGCAGTGGGGAGCAGCTCCCTGCAGGTGAGTCTACGGAGGTGGGGCACAGGCAATGGTGGGGGAA
>NW_017728911.1:35706714-35723991 GCF_001723895.1 Crocodylus porosus | reverse complement strand
AAATGCCAAAATATATAGGTATTTACAAATGATGTTGTTATAATGATTGAGGCACTGATAGGCTTCTGAATTGCTTTAACCCTGTAACTATATCAATAAGACATTGCGCTCACCCACCATACATGTACACATAGTGCAGATTTTGGATTTTTTTTTTTAATCAGAGAATTTTGGCTTTTTAAGTGCAAAACCAAGATCTCTGGGGATAAGATGAACTCTGTTTGTTTTACTAGTGTTGGCTTTTTCACCTTTGGCCTGTAGCCAGCGAGGATGAGAATGGGGAAGAAACTGAACTGGAGAAACACAGGGACTCTCCTCCATTGGGGGCTGGGATGTGGGACCCACACCATCACTGCTGTGGCCGTGTCCTTTATAACCAACATATTGTGGTCTCCCAGGACCCACCCTACAGCACTTTCTGCAGCCCGCTTTTGTCCTGCTGGCCTGTTTTTCTGATTTCCAGAGCAATGATGCTTTAGGTGCCTTTATTTCCTGCAGCTCACTGGGGCCACCTTCCTCTCATGCCCCTTCGTGCCCCGTTGGGCGATGCAGCAGGTTTTTTGACACTCATGAGCAATTAAACGTTTTTCCACTTGCTGAGCGTGGCCTCTTGGGTAACTACCCACCTGGGCCAGGAGAAGCAGTACAGGCTCCCCCGAAAACCACTTTGGTGAAGAGTCCCTCTGTGATGGCATGTATGCTCTCACTAAGGCTTTCCACAGTCATACTCAAAGTGGCTTTTGGGTCTAAATCCACCCTCTTTGGGCCTAGGTGTGATCTCAGTTGCATGCCCCAGACAGGAGTAATGGGCTGTAAGTGAACCTGGTTTGGTGACCTCCTTCCATGTAGGCGGACTGTGGCTCATTACTCTTCTCCATCCCTCTGCCCCTCCATGCACCAGTTGACACAAGTGAGCTGCCGGCACACAAGGGGAAGGAGGATGTGCCAGCAAAAGGCCAGGTGCAGGTTTTTCCCACCCCCATGCCACCCTGGCTGGGGGAGTCAAAGTCACAGTCTACTACTTGGTTTTTTGTAGGGCAGCTGTAGCTAGGCCCTTGCCAGGTTCCCCCTCCCCAGGCCCTGATGGTGTAGGGGGATCCTCGCTCTCTAGGGTGTCCATTGGATAAGATAGGAGCCCCGGAAATCCAGGAGGTCGTCTGGGAAACTTGGGACACTGCCTCCCCCAGCTCTCACAAGTCAGTGGGGGCAGGGCTGCATGTCCACCTGCACGGTGCTCTGCATCGCTCTGACATCTGGCTAGACTGTGGCCTGTGTTTCTGGGATGCCCATTATAATTCCCTACAGCCAGCTGGGACCAGCCTCTGAAATCTGGGTCTGTTCTAGCTCAAACAGGGCATACGGTTGCCCTCCCCTCGGATGGGGCTCTTTACTAGCTGGTCTCCCTCATCCATCACCACCGTGCTGCATGGTGTGTCCCGCTGGTGCTTGCTGTCCTTTAATACCTGAATTTCAAATGGCTCCGAGTCCTGCTCTGCAGTTGGATCCGCACTGTAGCCGTCTTGTTTCCTTTGCCTCCTGCTTTGTGGACAATGCCTCTTTCATCCCAGCTTCATTGTTGATGTAAATTCACTCCAAGTTTATAAAACTCACATCTGGGAGAGTTTATTTCAGAAGGACCTGCCTCCTCCACCCGCCCGAGCAGGTATCTGGCCTGCAAGGATCAGCTAGGAAAAAATCTCATCGTTTCCTTTGCTTTTGCTTCTGGAATAAAGCAGAAGGTCCCTAAATGCAGGAACCAAGAGATGGCATACAATGCAGTCATTGTGCTGCTTGTTACGTCTTAACAGGCAGTGTGACTGGCTGGATAAATCCTGCTTGGAAAATAAATTAAGGAGCACGTCTACGTTGCTGTGACCACTCGGAGCTAGCTTCAGAGCCCTTTGCCATAGCAGCATAGCCACAGAGCTCAGCATGGCTTAACTGCCCGTGTCTGTATCCAGCCTCTTGGGGAGGGTCTGCACCCCGCGTTGAGCTCCGAAGGGAACTGTCCTCCACCAAGTCCCAGAACGGCAGACTTGGGGGCACCCACTGACATTACGAGGTGACAGATTTAAAAGTAACAAGAGAAAGTGTGTTTTCTAAGCAACGTGTAGTTAACATGTAGAATCCAGTCCCCCAGAAGGCGGTGGAAGCAGATGGCACATCCAGGTGCAAACAGGGACTGGGTAAATTGGTGGCGGGTAGGTCTGTTACTGGCTATGGAGTGCAATGATTGGACGTGTTTCCTGTGGCATCGCCACACCTATAACAGTGGATGCCAGCAAAGATATTGAATAGGGGAGACATGGCTCTAGAAATATCCGGTTCCACGCTCTTCCTCTACAGCTGCCGCTGTCAGAGATGGGATACAGGGCTAGATGGACCACAGGTCTGACCCGCTGTTGCACTTCTGTTGCACACTGCTGTCGCCATGCTCAAGGAACCCATGAACTGCAGTTTTGCTTTTCTTATTATGGTAAGTGCCTCTAGACCGGTGCTTCTCGACCTTTTTAGCCTCTATGCACCCACCATCATTTTTCAGCGCTCCCAATTAAGAGCAACTGTTCCAGCAGCAGAGCTGCCAGCAAAGACTTCTGTGTGCTGGACACAGTCGGGGGTGGGTGGGGAAGGGTTGTGCTGAGATTAGGAAAAGGTCTCATGGCACCATGGTTGAGACCTGCTGCTCAAGCCCTTGGGTCTCTGCAGCAGGATGCACAGGTCTGTGTTTTTGTAGGGCAGCTGTAGCTAGGCCCTTGCCAAGTTCCCCCTCCCCAGTATTTGCCCAGCTGAATTGGCACAGGTGAGGGCTGCTCGTTTCCAGCTAGCTGTACTGCCCTAGGCTCTGCACGTGTAGCCTGGGACCAGGCTGTGGCCACTGGCATGGGGGGGGAGCTTCTCTGTGGAGGAGCTGTGCTTCCCTTTGCCCAGTGGTGTCCTGTGCTGGGCTGTCAAGACATGCTCAGGCTGCTTGAGGAGGAAGAAGAGCCATAGGGAGCCTTTCCCCTCAGTGGGGGATCTCTACCTAGTGCTCTGGAAGCCGAGAGAGATGGGGAGGGAACTTGCTTGGGTACCCATCCGGGCTGTTGCCACAAGCCTGGGCGCAGGTGTCTGCCCTTCCAGCGCAATGACCTGCAGGGTTGAGGGGATGCCATGCCAGCCCTCACAGGGTCAGGAGGACGTGCCCAGCAGTAAATCACCCCAGCCCGTGGGAAGCTGCCACCGCTCTCACTCCCCACCAATATCCAGCTGCCTTTCTCCAACTGCGGGGCTGTCCTCTGGGCCTGCTACGTGGCTGGTGCAACTCAACTTAGCTCCGCTGTCTTCTCGGGAGCGATGACAATGCTCCACAGCTGAGCAAGTGCAGACCTTGTTCCCATTTGTCCCCTTTCCTCCAAGTCAGTGAAAAGCTTGCTGTAAATGAGCAGTTTCTGCTTTACTGCACCAGTTCCAAACCCCGATGCTTTAAGGGACAGTATTGGACCTTTGTGCATCCCCAAAACAGGCTCCTGCCTCCGGCAGTCTTGTCTATGGGATTCTTCTGGCTAGGCTGAGCTGCCCGTGAGACGCCGCACCAGATCTGTTGTGTAATTCTATGAGCCTGGGCGCAGGGGAAGACCCTTCTTTACTGGGCTCATCCTGAGCAAACCTCAGATGTGCAACCTAATCCCTCTTCCTGATGAGCACGTGTCCCATTGCAGGAAACGCTGCATTCGCATCGCTTGAAGCAAGCTTGTGTAGTGTGTCCCCAGTTGTTTGTACAGTGCCCTGGCCAGGCCTGGAAAACGGCAAGTGCAAATATGAGCGATAGTCACTAATTGCCTGGCAAAGGCTCCTGGCACAGGGAGACGCACCAGCTGGAGGACAGCAATACTAGTAGCCAACTCTTCATCCAAGAATACATTAAAGCTACCTGACAAGAGGATGGGCCATAATTCACAGTGGTCCCACCCAGAATGAGTCCTTCTACAGACATTAGTCAAGTGGCTGGCAAAGTCTTTGCAAGGGAGTGCCCTGAAAGATGTGATTGAACTACAGAATGTGAAAACCAGAGTAATGGCAACAACATTTCCCCAGAAGACACCCATAAATTATTGCTGTGTGTGGCTGGGTGAGTTTTTGTATCCTGAGATTCATCATTGCGTTGGACTATTTCAAGAGCTTGGGGACGGATGGTCTGGAGAAATGCAGCGTGCTGTACTTCACTTGGAGCCTGGCTAACCCAACAGCCTGGGGGCAAGGGCTGGAAAAGTTGTATCTGTGTGTTAAGGAAGTTCTCTATTGAAGTAATTTGCAGGAGGGGCAACAGGAGAGTTGTTCCCAAGCACTCCGGCAGGGTCGCCCATCACAACCAAGAGGGTGCAAGTTAGACATACAAGAGCCCCCTAAGGAATTCCTATTAGCTAGCTGTACACTGAAGATACCGATGGCCCGGTAATACTGCCAGCTTGAAGGAGACCTATTTCTTGAACAGGAATAATTATCATGATTTTTATCTTGCTGACCCACGATTTTGGAATGTGCCAGGTTGGCTGGGCAGGATCTTGCAGGCTTTGCCCTCGTCTCTGGCAGGCCTCTAGCTAATACCCCAGGACAGCATGCTCTCTGGTCACTCATTTATAGCCAGGTCCTCTGGGAAAGCGATCGGCACTTGGCGTCCAAGCCTCAGGGATTTGGCGAGTCCTTTATGGTTAGAGAGTGTCAGGAAGCCAGTCTTAGCCTTCAGTGGAAAATCCCCAGGTGGAAAGGAGAGAGCACACAGCTAACCTCAGCAAGAGGAGAGGGTGCAGGGCTGCAGAAGGGCCTGAGAGCCAAGGAGCAGGGAAGAAACGAGTGGAGCAAGACAGCAGCTGAAACAGCACAGGCGCTTGTATAACTAGCCCATTCTGCCCTTGTCGTTAGTGTAGGGCTTCCCAGTAGCAGGGACAGGGGTTTAGCAGCCATTTCTGCCAACACCGTGCCCCGTCGTTGTTTCACATGTTCTGTGAGGCATAGATTCAGCCCTGGAAAGGGTGTACCATATTATGGTACTGGAGGGGGCATCTTAGGACCATGTTTTATATAACCTGCCCTGCAACAATTGCATAAGAATATTTGACCTGCAAATCTTATTTCCCCTTTCCTTCAAAAAAAAAAAAAAAAAAAAGGAAACCTCCATCCCCTCCAGAAAAGTGCCCCAGAGAAGCTTGTTGTTTGGAGGACAATCCAGCCTAGGTGTCTGGGGATGGAAAGTTTTGCTTCCTGATGGGCTGTTTAGTAGCCTAAGGAAGACAGGTTTTTAATTAAACCAGGTTCTTACAGACAGCCGTTCCTATTGCTAAATAAACACTGTCAAGAACTGACAGCTGATAAGGCTGAAGGCAGTGAGGTGGAGACTGAGGCCGTTGACTTCAGGCTTAGCAACATTTACCCTCCCCTTGTGTCCACATGAAGCGGGCTGGTGGGGCACTGTGAAGGAGTCTGAAGTGCCTTTATAGGGCAGCATTTGCTGCTTTTTTTTTTTTTGCACCAAGGGAGGAAAGCAAACACACGGGGCAGGCAGGGAATTCATTTGAATCATCAGGCAATTTGGTTAGACGGGCCCAGACGCATCCAGAAATGAGCAGTGGCAATTGCTGGGCCTACAAGGATGGACAAGAAGGCTTTGCTTGGGTCCAGCAGTGTTGCAGTCTGCTAGTAGTGTGTTGCTTTGCGCTCAGGAGGGTGAAAGGTTTATAGCTCTGGGAACCAGAGAACCCCTCCTTCCTGGTTTAAGTTAAATCAGAGTCTCCCCAATATCCCAGCATGCTCTGTGGGCTGGGTAGGGCTCTCTGCTCCACAGCAGAGCTGGTCCCTCCCCTCTGCTCCCTGGCTGGAGCTCTGGCAGAGACTGAAGGCATTTGCCTGGCCTCCCTCTGCTCCCCCCCTCCCCTCCCCACTCCCTGCTAAGCAGGGATTTTCCCATCCCCTCTGCCTTGCACAGACACCTCTCAGCATTAGCTAGCAGACCACGTGCTGGCTACCGTGCATGTTGTGGCAGACAGGACAAAGGCAGAATCAGCAGGTAGCTGGTAATGTCCCTCTGTTGTTTTCATAATGGGCTGATAAGCAGTGAGTTGGGGTAATAAACACTGTGGTATCAATTCCCTGCTGGGCTGGTCAAAAGTGGGGGGAGCCCTTGCCTAATCAGAGCATCCTGCTGGGGCCTGGCCTCACCCCCCTCAGCTCAGCACTGTAGAAAGGAAGGGAGGGCTCCTCTAGCTCCTCTGGCTTCTAGCCTGAGCCACTGCAGGCACGTGCCTGAATTTCTGGCATGTCTGTGCAGTTACAAATTGATTCAGCCTAGCCAGGTTAGACTAACCTGAATCAATTCAGGCTCAGGCTTTTTGAATGTCAGTCCCTAGCCTGGGACTCCACAGCCAAGGGACTCTACTGGGGCACCTGTACTGCTCGGCCTACAAGCTGTGAGTTCTTGTAACATCAGTATCTGAGGAGACAAGGCAAGTACTAACCCACAGGGTGGATGCTGCTAGCTGGAAGGGTCTCCGGGTGGTTGGTTACTGACGAGACTGAAGGGTTTGGTGAAGAACGCAGAGGTTGCCACTCTTTTCAAGCTCCACGGAGTCCAGGGAACATGAGCTACATCATTTGGTGACCTTGGAGAGCCTGAGAAATGATCTCGGACAGACAAGCAGAGGGCGGTGAGCGTGGTGCATGGACAAAAGTGTAGACGCATAAACAGCTGTGCTGAAACTGCGTGTGGCCATGAAGGTAGCAAAACCCAAGTGGGGAAATGTGTCTAAGGGCCAGAAAGTTCACTATCTATTAGCTTCTGGTTACTGGTGGTTTGCAGGTATTCTGAATGCTAGTTTCTATTTGAAGCTGGTTGGGATTTATTATGAATAAGTATTTTGGGGACTTTCCATTCAACAGTGCGGAGCCTTAAAGCAGCAGCTGTTTTAGGTGCAGGAAGGTGCGTGTGCGTAATAGCATTCAATGCCTTATCTCGGCACCCCCGTTCTCTCGCATCTCTCCTGGCTCCAAACAGCATTAGCATCTCAGCGCTTGTCATGCATGCCATGAAGAAATCGCAGAGCAGCTCTGGGCAGCTCTTGAATCCTCTCTCGTTCCATTACCGCCTTTCTCCTCCAGGCTGAAAGGCAAAAGGGAGTGAAAAATAGAGGCCTGGAAAGTGCACGGATCTATCTGCCAGGCAGAGACTTGGCTCTGGATCCTGGCCATGTGTCTGCCTTTTTCCCTGCAGATGCTGCAGCATCGTTGGTTAAGGAGGCAGCGGAGGGAGGAATTGGGCCTGTGGCACGGGGCACAGTTACCTTCCCTGACGTCAGCTCCGGCTGGTTCTTTTTCCCTTTTGTTTGCCCTCTTTTCTACTTAAGCAAATGTGGTGGCCATAAATCGTGAAGATGCTGATAGATGTCTTATCGCTCGCTGCAGGAGGCATTCATCCCCCGGACCTGTGACCTCCCACACTGCGTCAGCACTTGGCAGTAGGGGAAGGTCATGCCTTGTTATTCCTCAGCAAGTCGCAGAAGGGGTTTCTTTGTGAGGCTCTGACTGCTGAGAGCCGTTCAGGACAGGCAAGTGTAGGCTCTGTAAATGCCTCCATCCATCTCTCCGCCTCGCCTGCTCGTGGGGGAGCTTCAAACTGGCTCTTTCTCACACTATAAAAACTCATGCGTTAGTCCCGGTTGCCAGGACCTGCTCTAGCTGGCAAGGAGCGCTTCTTTCTGTACAAGCATGGGCATTTCCTTCCAGAGACCGGAGCAGAATGCCCTGGACCAGCTCCGTGCTCCTCAAATACCCCATGATATTCTGCCTTGGTGCTGGATGCTCCTTCCTGAAGCTCACTGGGGTTTCTGTGTGAAGGGGGAGATGTTAGCTGTTCCTCGCAGCCGTCTCGACATGCTCAGACTAAAGCAGAGGGGCCGTGGCACTCTTCAGCAGTGCTCTTGGGGACACCTTGCCCACTGGGGCATGTGCAGAGCTCCCAGCTCCAAGGACCCAAACTCCAGCCCATCCTAGCGATTTTTTTTTTTTTTTTTCCCCTGAATACTGAAATGTGAAAAAAAGAAAAGCTTCACAGTGAAACTAATTTAACCATTGAATTGGGGGGAGCAGTTTCCACCCCGTTTCCTCCAACCAGCCCCACTGCCGTGTCTCAAACCATCTGCAACAGGCGCTCCCAGACCCGGAAAGCAGAGCTGAACGGAGACTGGAGCACTGTCTTGGATGCTTGCCTGCCTACACTGGAAAGCTTTGTGTGGTTTTCCTTTTACCAAGGATGCCTGGCGTAGCTTCAAGGTTTTATGGGGTCCAGGTGCAATGCAGGTTGATGACAGCAACGATGAGGAGTCGGGGTTGTGGGTATTTCATGGTCGTTTAGAGAGAGAGTATCCAATATCACCCAGGTAAAGGATTTGCTGTTTAACATTACCATGACATTGATGGGCAGCTTTGGGGGTGCATAGCTTGCCTCCAAGTCAAAGAGCTGCTGCTGATTAAATGCTAACGATAATATTAGTAGTATTAGTATTGTATTGCAACACTGCCGAGATGGCCCGTGTCGTAGACCAGGACCCCGCTGGGCAGAGCATTTCTAGTGATGATGCTGCGTGCTCTTTGCAGGTGCACGCCAGCTCGGCGTCGGGGAAGCACAGTGCGTTGCGCTTGAGGTGTCTCTGGAACCGGGGCCTCTCCAAGGACGTGTTGAGTTGTACTCTGAGTTATGGACAAAACGCACCCCACACCCGATCCCGCTGCTGCTACAGAAATGGAGGTGATGGGAGGTGGGTCTTGTGCTCCACTCTGCTTCTTAGACCAGTGGTTCTCAACCATTTTAGACTCAAGTCCCCCTCTGTAATTTTTCTGAATTTCAGAGCACCCTCAGTGGACGCAGGCAGAGGGAGCACTTCCTTTTCCCCGTGCAAGGGAGAGGTGCCCCCTGCCTTTGCTTCAGTGCACGAAGCACAGGGGCACCCCTTGTCCCCCGGGAAGCACTGGGCAGGGATGGCCCCATCTGTGGTGTCATGGCCAGTCCAGGCTCGCGAGCAGGCCAGCATCCATAGCCACAGAGCGACACATCCCATGTGGCTGGGCTGCAGCGGGGTGCCCCTTCCTGCTGCGGCCACGTCCTAGTCCAACCCCACATGGTAGTTCCTGGAAACAGGTGTGTTGGGGCAGTGCTACCTGGAGGCAGGGGGTTGTCACACTTAGATGGATCTTCTGGCACCTGGTTGGGAATTACTATCTTCAGCCTTTGCGATTAGACCAGGTTAGACCACAGCAAAGCGAGTCCTCCGTGCTGCATACCCACCTCGAGCCTCATTTCAGCACACCGAGCCAGCCTGGCACCTGCTAAAGCCTCAATGGCTCTATTAGTGTCTCCCTGGCTGAATCAAGCCACTGACATCTTGGGTCGTCTCTGCCCCCTCCTCCCCCACCACCTCAGCTTGAGAGCAAAATAGACTTTTGTAAGATCCCAAGTGAACCAAAAAACTGTGAAACCATCACAGAATCAATGGGGCTGGGATAGGGGTTGTGCAGAGGGGAACATCGCACGCCATCTGTGTGCTTGGTGAGAGATGCACTGAACTGGTTGGGGGTGGAAGATATGAGCGGGAAGAGGAATTAATTAGAAAAATGTTCGGCAGAATCCCAGGGTGGGCAGCAAAAGCTGGGGAAAATAATAAAGGCACTAAACCTCCTGCATCCATAGGCGCTTCCTCCTTTAAATCAATTTAACTGGGGTTTCTCAGAGTCGTTGATCACAATCTCTTCCAGACAGAGGCTGGTTCCTTTCCCATCATCGGGAATGAAACGCTGGTGACATTTTTATTGATGTGCCTCCGCTGAGAGCAGCTGATCGGGCTCTGTGAGAATAAGGCACCCTCAGTGATGGATAATCCAACACCAGCCACAAGTTTTCTGCTCCAAGCGTTGCGGGCTCCCCTGGATGGCTTCCTATCTGGTTTTCATTACATGCTGAGAGCATGCCACTTAATCTGAAGCGACGTGAGCTCGGGGTTTGAGCTGATGCCTTATTCCTCTTCCTCCCAACATCGGTGCTGCTTTTTTCATGCTTTCTTCATGGGAGGAATCCCGCGGTGGGACTGCTCACATGAGTAAAGGCTCTGCAGAGGCAGCGAGGGTAAGAGTAATACCTTTGACAAGGGATCTTTAATGCACACATGGGGGTGCAAATGTGTGTCCAGTGCCCCAGGCCATGCGGCATGTCTCCACATACATTGGTCAAATGACGAAGCTTCAGGTCTAGGCTGTAACGCGAGAGGCAGAGGAGGGGACAGGCACGTGAATTGTGTGAATGTCCTTCCCTTGGGGGCACGTATTCAGAAAGTGCACTCCTGCAAGGCCTACCTTGCATTTCAGGGGCCTGCGGCTTTGCACACTTCCTAAATCCCTTTGCTAATTATTTGCTGCATTGCTTCTTATTCTGTCAGCTCTGGAGACCTTTACATAAAACAGAAAATACTGATCAGCCTACTTGAATTGGGGGCTGTGTCTGTTCAGTGTTTCTCAGGCCCTGAGCGTGACTGATGCCACAACGACAGGCAATGTGCCAGCACCCGAAAGCTTTTCCAAACTGGATTCTGGCACCCCAGGCATTCAGCAGAGGGCAGCAGGTATGTCAAAGCGATGCTCCCGTTCTCCCCTCATCAGCAGCTCATGCACTGTGGGCGGTGGTTGCCACTGCTGGCATCTCTTACAAGAGCAGCAGCGCCAAGCTGTTCTGGGACGGCTCGCAGCGATGCCAGGCTTTTGCATCAGCGCCCTTGGAGTCTGTTCCAAACTTAATGGCCGTGCTGCTTGAGGGACCATTAGTGTGTTCTTCTTCTTTCATATGGCTAGGGCAAGCAATGGCAGAGAAGGTAAATTAAAGTTGTATGTCGAGGTTTGATAGCCAGTTGATGACATCCAGGCCTGCTCAGTGGATTGCTTCAGTCCCTCCATGATACGCAAATTCAGCGCAGGGGTGTGCAATGGGGCTCGTTGACTGCTCCTCACTGCATATGCAATTCGGTGAGTCCTTGATGGCCCGTTCATTTATTTACATGTGCCTCTTGGCTCCCCTGCCCTAGACCCGAACTAGGACACGGTGTACATTCCTCTCTGCTTCGCTGACTGCAGGGGATCTTAAATCCATGGTTAGCTTCCTTGTTTTCATGACTAAGTGGTGGCAATTATCTCATAAATTGTACTCCCCGGGCCAGTCCTGAACCAGTGCCTCAGTGGGACGGCTCAGTGCATCATCAATGCACCGATGTTCACGTTTAACGTTCAAAACCAAAGCGGGCACCCCCATCTCTGTGCGTGAGCGTACACAGATGGAAACCAAACAGCCCAAGGAAAGCACTGTGGCTCAAGTTCAGTGCCGCATTGAAAACAGTGCTATTAAACCCTGCTTATCTGAATCCGGAAAGGGCAACTCTGCTTTTTTCCAGTGCATTTCAGTTCTCTCGTACAAGAGTTTTGGAGCTTTTCCAGCTCTGTGCACTCATTGTCCAGATCTACTGCACTAGGTCACAGGGGGATAGAGAAGTTTCCACTAAAAACAAGCACGTTTTCCATCGTGTGTTTTGTTTAGAGACCGAATTGCTTTGGATAGTGCAGACTCAAGCCCAAGGAATGATCCTACAGCCCACTCTGACACACAGAAATCCAGGGGCACTGTGCCTCGGTCGTAGGGTTTGGTTCCATGAGGTCACAGAGGGAGGCGAGGCGCCCGGTGCGGCGTGTGACAACATCCGATGACATCAGAGATGTCCGAGTCTGATGACATCAGAGGTTTCTCTTTTTCCCAATGCAAGAAGTATCCATGCAGCTAGAGGGAGTGCTGCTAATGAGTGAGAAGGCCTTGTGTTGTGATGCGATACAAACTTATTCAGCTTCTTGTCCACTGTCACCCCCAGGTCCTTTTCTGCAGAGCTGCTGCCCAGCCAGTCACCCCCAGCTGCACCAGTGCATGGGATTGCTCTGTCCTAAGTGCAGGACTTTGTACTTGTCCTTGTCAAATCCCATGAGATTTCTTTGGGCCCAATCCTCCAATTTGTCTAGGTCACTCTGAATGCTATCCCTACCCTCCAGCATATCTACTACTCCCCCCAGCTTGGTGCCACCTGCAAGCTTGCTGGGGCTGCACTCTGTGGCATCTTCCAGGTCGTTGATGAAGACATTAAACATAATCAACCCCAAGGCTGACCCCCCGGGGCACTCCACTTGATACTGGCTTCCAACTAGACATCGAGCCATTGTTTGCTACTCTCTGAGCCGGATGCCGCAGACAGTTGTCTATCCACCTTACAGTCCATTCATCCAGCCCGTACTTCCTTAGCTTGCCTGGGAAAACATTGCAGGAGACTGTATCAAAAGCCTTGCTAAAATCCAGGTACACCACATCCCCCAGTCTCCCCGCATCCACAGAGCCAGTCACCTCATCAGAGAAGGCAACCAGGTAGATGACTTGCCGCTCGTGAATCCATGCTGACTGGTACTAATCACCTTCTCCTCCTCCAAGTGCTTTATTAGAGCTATTTTAATACTATTTCACACTTCAGGATTATCTTCCAGTTCCTAATAAAATGCTTGCCAGGGACCAGTTATTCCAACCATGCCCTTAGTCATGGCATCCAGCTGCCACTTCCCTTGAGGTCAGATGCATTAGAGGTTGGAACAGGCTGGCAGGGTCTGCCCGAGACAGCTCTCCGTGTTGGCAGGCGGCGGTCCTGCCCGGAGCGGAGCTCAGTGGATTCTGGTGCACGTGCAGGACGCTGCGAGGATCCAGGCTGTGGGCTGAGCAGTTTGGAAGGAGCAACCAAATGATGGTGGAGTCAGAGATTTAAGCCAAACTTAACTTCCATTTTCATCAAGCCAACCTCAGGTCCTGGGGAGAAGGGAAGTTGGGACTTGGCTTACTGTGTGCAGGGAGCAGACTGTGAACGGTACCCGCTCACAGGGCTGTCAGGGAAAGAGACCCTCCCGGAGCTCAGCGGGCCCATGGACAATCCTAAACCAACTGTGCGTCCTGCATCCGAACCCAAGACCTCCGGGCTTGGGCCTGCAGGTAGGATGCCTGCCAATGGATTTGGGAGCATCTGAAGCATCAGGCTGCAAAGTCTGGGGTGGAGGACACTTACCGGTTATAGCGCTGCGAATGGTGTTTGAAGGACTGAGTTTTGCTCCGTCGAGAGGATTCAGAACGGATTTGGCAAACTTGACCAGGAATATGAAAAATTAAAAAAAAAACCAACAACCCCAAAAACGGTGTGTCCTGCAAATGTACCTCTACCCTGACTGTTAATGTCCTGCCATCCCTTCTTATCTCTGGGTCCTTTTCACTCTGGGTCTTTACTGATCCTTATCGTCCAAGCGTGGCACATTTCTGCCCCGGATGGCCTTGCCCTGAGGGTTCGGTTGAGATCATCACCGTGGTTGAAGTCCACATGAAACCTGGGTTTCCAGAGGCTGGAATAACAGGTCCCTGGGGAGCAGTTTATTAGGAACTGGAAGATAATCCTGAAGTGTTTAATAGTATTAAAATAGCTTTCATAAATGCCTGCCATGCCCAAAGTCAAGAATAACAAGACCCTGGAGAGAGCAGCGGGGTGCATTTTGTGGCCTGATTCCAGCCTCTATTCCCCAGGCGTAACGTCCTTCAGGTCAACGGCTCGTCCCCAGCGTGAACAGAATACCAATAACCCCATATCAATTGATTTTTTCCGCTGCTGCCTTTGGGTCACATCTACGACGCACCATCGTTACTACGTAGGGTAACTAATCGGGGCACATTAATGGGTCCGGAGTCATCACGGGTTTTCTATTGCTGGCAGCAAAAACGCCTGCTGTAGACCAGAGCGTACAAGAAACTATTGTCAGGGAGGGTTGAGGAATATAAAGGAGCCTTCGACATCTAATATTTTTCAGATGGAGCAATTCCTTGAGGAGGAAGGGTGGGCGAGAGGAAGGACGTTGAGTCTCTTCAGCAGAATGATACCCGACGAGGCACATTATAACTTAATGCTCCATTCAGCACACGTTCAGCTATAAAGTCCCCTTTTATGGCTCTCGCGAGCCGGGGGATGAATGGGGCCCTGTAACCGCTCTGTGAGGTCTGGGGCCTGCAGGTAGTGATTATTTTCATTCTCGCGAGGGCCGCAGGGGTGGGGAGAGTCAAGTGAGAACAATATCCGTCATTAATCAAGGCTGGTTAAAGGAAACCACAAAGCCAGTGGGTATGATTGGGGAAGCTCTCTGGTGTCATGTGGATTCAATAAATCATGACACTGTGTGACATCTGGTATTGCAAAGGCACTGGCTGTGCTGGCTTCTCCTCTCTGTACCAAGGACAAATCTACAGTGTGGTCCGACAAAAGGGCTTAAACGCCTGGGCGCTGCCTCTCCGGACCGCTCCCGAGTCCCTTACCCAAAGCCCAGAGGCCTCGTGCTGCTCATTTCTGATGCCCAGAGGGAAGGTCTCAGGGCGCTTTTCCTTTACGCAATAGCTACGGAGGTTTTGGAGGGGGGAGGTATCCTGTTTCTGAACTAACCCTCTTCTGCTCCCGCCACCGTAGACCGTCTCTGCCCATCTGTCAGCGCGAAGGCAACCCGTGTGCAGGCAAGCAGAAGCTGTCAAACCTCCCTGGGCTTCGCTGAAAACGCACGGCAATGAGCATTCAAATCTGAAACCCTCATACAGGCCTAAAGCTGAATCCATAATGGAGCGACGCCCTCCGCTCTCGTCTGCCGGGACCCTGCTTCTCTTCTCCCTTGTCTGGCGATTGCTCGTTGGCCCGTGCGACCACAGCGGAGTTACCGTAGCACAACGCTCCCGAGCACCGAGTTTCTCTCCAAGCCTCTGCTGCAGAGGGAGAGAAAAAATGCTGTATTTTCAACTCACCATGCTGAGTAAATGATGTCAGTGGATTTGCACCATAGGGTAAGATGCTCGGATGCCCCAGACGCCCTCCCTTCCCCTCCCCAGCAAGGAGACGCAAGCCCTTCTCCGCTGAGGAGTGCGGATCTCAAGGCCCGATTCATCCTGCCTCCCTGGCCCTGCTGCTTCTGCCCCTTTCTTCACAATGCTATTTTCCACTTGAACAAAGAACAAGGAGTGAGACTGACCCGAGGAAGTGACTGTTGCTTTGCTCCCGCCCCACAGCGTGGTATCTCTCTCCCTTTCCTGTCCTTCGAGTCAATCTGGACTTTGCGCAACGCTCGTGAGCACGGAAATGAGTGCGAGCCTTCCCCAGCGGATGCCAGGCTGCCTGGGTTTCCTCTGGGGCCATACTGCTTTTCAGCATGTCTCTTCTAGCTCTTGCTATACAGCAGCAGCAGGAGAGGGTAAACTATGTTATCGAGTTGGGCCCAAAGAGCTTGATCAAATAGGCATACAGACTCAAGCATTGAAATGCAGCTGCTTCTGGGGTTGAACCCAGGTGCATGCTGCAATCAGAGCATCCTGAAGGGAGAGGACTTTTTTTATTATTATTATTTCCCAGAGCTCTAGGTTAATCCTAGGATGCAGGGAACCTGGTTTGAAGTCTCCACTGAAAGGCCCTTCCCCAGCAATGTGTGAATTAGCTTGTCCTAGAAGGATGCACATGTCAGGCCAGGCCTCTCCCGGTCTGCTATCTGGTAAACCACTACAGTCTTCTCCACAGTTGGGCTGTCAGCGAGTAAACCGGCACTGCCACCTGGGCTAGCCTGGCTGAGGAGGGTGCAGGGACACCGAGCAGGACTAAAAACAAGACCCCTCAAAGGGCAGCTGAGCTCCCTGCGAGCCAACGGCTATCTGGACCTGGAGAGGAGATGGGCGCCTGCAGGTCAGTCTGCCCAGAGAATCGCCGGTGATGCAAAGCAATTCAACCAACCTCATCAGGAAGGTTGTTACAGCATCGAAGGTGCTCCAAGGGTCGCAGCAGCCTCCGGAGTGAGCGACTTGAGAAGGATGCCGGGCCTGAGTGTGTGCAGAGCGGTGTCGACAGCGTGTCGCTGGCATTCGGGAGACAGGACACTTGTGGTCGCATCCCACGTGCCCACTCCTGCTTGTCCTTGTCATGTAAGAAGTGCCAGACTGGGTCAGACACGGGTCTTTGGGTGAATCTGATCTCTTTTATTAGACCAACTTAAATAGCTGGAAAACAATTTTTAAGCGGCTTTTGGGTTCAAAACCCCTTCGTCAGGCTGAGGAAGTTTCAGCAGTTGGTGTGTGCTCTTCCTGAAAGGGGTGAAACGTGAAGAAGCCAGAGGCAGGGCTGGGCTGCATACAGGACAGGCAGTCGTGGAAGATGTGCACTGAGGACTCTGGGTGAGAGAGCCTGGGTGGAGGGGGGAGAGGGGGGGATGAATTGTGGAAGAAGTACCTGGGGAGTTGGATGTCAGGCAGGTTATAATGTGTCATAAATCCAATGTCTATATTTAGGCCATGATATTTAGTATCCAGGAGGTGGCTGAAGTGGAGTTCATAGGCTCGCCTCTGGAAGTGTTTTGTAAGTTCCTTTGAGGATCAGGACTGAGAGATTGGGGAGAGAGTGGTTTTCTTGTGAGAAATGTGCCCCCACGGGTAACTGGGTGTTCCTGCCTTTGATAGCTGTCCCGTGTGCATTCATCCTGGTGCACGGTTGTTGTTTGGTCTCTCCTACGTATTTTCCATCAAGGGATTTGATGCATTGGAGGAGCTACTACATTTCTGGAGGTGCAGCTATAAGATCCAGGAATGGTGATGGCTCTGTTGTGGGGTGTAGTAATTGTGGGGGTGGTGGAGATGTGTCGGCAGGTTTTGCATTTCTTGTCCATCAGAGCAGTCCTCCACCTAGCCCAGCATCCTGTCTGCAACAGTAGCAGAAGGGGATGCTTTTGGAGGGAGAGCATGAAACTGGCCTTTCCAGAGCGATCTCTACCCTCGCTGCCATCCGCCGTTATTGGTTTAGAGATGCGTATCGGGACGTGCAGCTGTGAAGCCCTGCGGAGGCTTCCCCGTGGCTGCCCTCACACCTGTTGGAGCATGCAGGTGGGCGGCGTGTCCCTCCGGCAGCCTTAGCAAACATGACAGGACATGTCAAGAGCTGCACTTTTCCTGCCACTGGCTCAGCAGACCCAAGCCTCCAAGTGGGAGGAGGCGGCAGCTCTTATTTTCAGGCTGAACATAGCATATTTTCAAGGCTGGCATTGATGCCCTGAGCACGTGGAGCAAACTTGTGACAGGCTGTGGCGTAAAGAAAGCACGAGAGGATCTTGTGACGGCAATGAAAACCCTGGTCTTTCCGG
>NW_017728911.1:35641174-35706029 GCF_001723895.1 Crocodylus porosus | reverse complement strand
CCTGCAGAAGGTTGCTCTGCGAGCGCTGCCGTAAGCTGTCCCCACGCTCACAAACCCAGAGCTCCCAGATGTACACGTCAGAGCCTCAGACACACCTTGGAATCGATATTAGCGCTCGTAATAAATCCCTTGTCTCTAAAAACAGATGGTTTATATCACTGCTCGCAGCCAGGCTCCTTGGGATTGCTCTGCTAAGTTTTCATGATGTGTTGTGGTTTTAAATGGTGGCTATTAACAGAGAAACAGCGAGCGGCCTTTCTTTTTTTCCAGCATAGCTAAGTCTTTGAACCGGAGTGAGTCCAGGAACGTAATTATCACCTTGTCCCTTCTTCCAACTTCCCGATGCGATGTGTGCCATTTGATGGCATCCCTAAACTTGCAGGAAGGGACAGACCGTTCAGGAAAGCATTGCCCATGCTAGCATATCCTACTGCTGTAGCGCATGATCAGAGGCTTGCTCTCCCTTGCTGCAGCGGTTCCCATATCCACGAGCACGCTCCCCCTATAAAATCTGTGCGATGAATAAACTTAAAGGAGTTACATATGGTTAACAAAGCTAAAAAAACCCGCAGAAACTCCAAACACCATTCTGCTTGCATAGTTGGGCACAAGATACATGGATCAGGTAGAAGGGAAATGCTAGATCTGAAAAAGGGACAAATTGCTTAATCTCCTACTGTTTTGTTAACTTTCGTTTCTCAGATTGCTTGCCAGGAGCTTACTTCCTTAAAGTACAACTCCTTTGCAGCTCATAGGGCTTAAACAAAATACAAGGGAGTGAAGAGTACAAGAGCGTCAGTGAAAGGGCTGATTGGTTTATAGCTGGATTCAAGCCGTCCTGCTTCTCACCCCCTGTGCTAAGAGCAGGACCTACCCCGTAAGAGAGAAAAAGAGCTTGGACCCTTTGGAGACTTATTCCTTGCAATCCTTTTAGATTACGCTTGATAATTTCCTTTTCCAGACCTCAAATGCTTTTCCTGCCTGCAATTCCAGGAGCCAGGCTGCAGAAGTGAGCTCTGTTGTGATCAAGGCTGGATGAGCTCCAGCTGTGTGTCTGCAAAAGCAGGTAACGCTCTTCCCCGACTGTCGCTCACAGATGCTGGAGCCGACGGCATCAATTGTGCCTGGGAAGCCAAAGGAAACGGGTCAGGCTGCAGCTTTAAGAAGCAGGTAATTATACTTGACAACTCCAAAAGGCATTTGGCTAGTTGTACACGTGACCCGGCTTCTTCCATACTTCAATCTTTCTCTCTCTTGCACAAAGAGTACAAAAACATGCTGACTGTTTTGCAATAGATTAATAGCTGCCTCACTGGAAGCAGAGAGCCATCCTGTTTGGCATCCTTCACTGCGCGAGCACAAGCCGGCTACCAGATTTCTTGCACGCTTACGAAGCAGCAAGCAGGATCCGGGCCACGGGCCTGAGCTGTCCCAGCTCGAACGTAGGGGCTGGATTCTGATTCTTTTCAGCTGGGGTAAATCAAAGGTTGCTCCATGAAAGTCCATAATTTCTTTCAGATTTGCTCTGGCCTCTGAGATCAGACTGTGACTCACAGGAAACAAAGCCTGCGGTCCGTTAAGCGGGTGCAGACTGTCCGAGCTAGCTCGGTTGAATGCCCCCCGGTAGCAGTGTAGGGACAGTCGCTTGCGGACCGCAAAGCTGACCTGAGAAGCTGCATTGTGGACACGCTGCAAACAGCGGCAGAACGAGAGGGTTTCACTAGCTGAGGTACGGTCCCAGCAGTGGAGGCTATGGTTTCGGCATAGCTAAGGGGCTGAGTTAAAAGGGTGAAGAAGGGGAAGGCAGGCTGGCTGTGCCATACCCCAGTTGTTCTGCGCTATGTGCCAGCTCTACCCTGTAGCACGTGGAAGCAAAAGGGGGGCTGCGCATCCCTGAATGAAACAGCCCCAGAGTGGTTTAGCTCAGGTAACAGAGCAGACCCATGAAATAGCTACTACAGAGCAGCTGATGCCTGCTCGCTGCCCCCCGCTTGCAGCGGGGTAGAGACCCTCTGGGTCCATGCCCATCGCTGAGGTTTGTGGCTCTGCTCCTGTGAGCCCACGCATTCAGATGCAGGGCTCAGGAGCCAGCAACTGCGCCTGGTCGCTGGGGGACTCTGAGCCAGCCAGAAGTGCTGGCCCTTATTCAGATCCCTGAATGGGAGCTGTGCTCTTTGGAAACCCTGACGCTGGCTGCAGAGCGGCTGCAAATACAAGCCTGGCTCAAAATCCTATCCTGGATTTCTAGCAACATATTTAACCGATTATATACTCTGCCACACCTTGAAAAACCGAACCTACTCCTGTCCCCGTTTGAAAGCGCTAGTTGGGCTTTTATTACTAAGATTATTTTGTTTAGGAACATTGCTGTTAATTAGTACCAAATGTGATTATATGCACATGTGCCTATGTGGATAGTTTGGTATAACAAGGCAGACAGCATCATAGATGCAGGGTTGTTTCTCTAGCCTGGACTCTCACTGCACACCTGAATCAACTCACTGTTTAGGCCCTCATCCTTCCCACAAGCAGCAGCACCAAAACCACCAGGAGCTAGATGCTAACCACTGCTGAATTCAAAGCTGGGAGATGGGAGAGGGAGCAAGAGACCACGGGCAGCTAGCTGATTACATGACTATTCTCCATACTAAAAAGGAAGGGAAACGAAAGCAGCAAACAAAGTAAAAATTTGGAGTGGGGAATTGTGTCTAAGCACTGCTTTCCAGAAGGCAGCGGCAGCCTCCTGGCGTTTGTGCAAGGGCAAAGAAAGGTATGCATTTATTAGACCTCTTCTGAATTTTGTTTTGTGAGCGTAAGGCACATAGCCTGTTTTTATTAAACCTTTGCGCCGCGATGTTAGAAATCAGCGGACACAAAACTTAGCAACCTGCCCCGCTGACGGGAACTGTCCTAGCATGTTACTGAAAATAAAGGGCCTGGCTCAAGCACTTGACTTTAAACCAGCAAAAATCAATGAAAATTCGGCTGCAAGTTGAATGTCCATATTCAACCCTCTTTGCGTCTACCTAGTAGGCAGGGCTCTCGGTGCAGTCAGCAACACCATATGTGCTGAACTATCCGTGTGCTCGCAGCAGGGTGAGCTGAGGACAGACTGGCAGCCAGAAACACAAATTTCCTGTCCTTTTAAAGTTAGCTCGTTATGTAAAAAAAAAAAAATTAATTAATTTCCTTTGTGTTTTTTGGTAGTAGAATATAAATCAGAGGACACGTACTTTAAGAAAGGTTCATAGATTAGGGCCCGATCCTGCTTCCCTTTGTCGTTTGATGGGAGTTCAGGTGTCATTGCAGCCAGGGCGCTCTGAAAGCTGCAGCCTCTGAAGCTGGTGGATCCCAGTGCCTTGATTCTGCTCCGAATCAAACCGGGGGGAAATTGCTAATGGCAGCCGCACTGGCATCTTCCTCTGAGCTGCAGGAAGGTTTCTGGTGACAAGTCATGTTAGATACTCGTGAAAGACTTGGGGGTGGGGAGGGGTGTTTTGTGTTACGTGGTTTGCTTCTGGTTTGTTTTCGGTGTGGTGCTCATTACGGAGGCCTGGGCGGGCCCGTTCTTGCTTTCATGGGCCAGGGCTGTGCGTTATTGTAATTATTACTGGAGCTCAGTCAGCGATCTCAGAGAGCTGGCACGTTCTCAAGGCAGCTATCTATGTCTGTCGTGCTGGGGGGAGTTGTCAGGAGGCCTGGGCTCTATCCTTGCCTCTGCCACTGATGTACTGCATAACCTTAGGCATCTCCCTTTATCTCTCCAGCACCTCTGTGTTTGCCCCCTCTACAATGAGGATAATGCTATTTGCCCTCCCTTGGTAACAGATTTTGGGCCATACGCAGCACTTTGCTATCCTAACAGCTAAGTGTCATGGTTTGACTTGGGGAGGAGCCTTGATTTGAGCTTCCGCTGCCCGCTGAGATTAGGCCCCAGCCCAGCCTGAGGTTGTCAGCTGGGGTTCATGAAAATATCACCGGCTTGCTGCCACTAATTGCTCATGTAGGGTGAGAGGTGGGCCCCAGACCATGTCCTGGTGGGCAGGTCTCCACAGCCTGGTATCTCGGGGGCAGCCTCGGCCGTGAGCCCGCTGGGTGCAGCAGCACGGCTGCTTTGTGCTGCGGTCGTTTGACTCCTCGCAGCCAATTGTTTCCCCCCCTTGCACTCGAACGGGAGGCAGGGGGGTCCTCCTGTTGCCACCCCGGCGGCGGCGGTCGGGGTTCGCAGTGCCTGGTGGTGCCGCAGCTGGGGTGAGGGGGCCCCCGGTCTGTCTAGCTTTGGGCGAGATGGGGCTCGCTTTCTCCAGCATCTGCAGATCCCATCCTGCCACTTGTGGGGGAGCGTTTGGACTTTGCGGGCCCGGAGCATTTGGCAGATGCTGCGTCTGCCAGGGGAGCTGCAGTCCTCCTTTTACATAGGCTCGCGGGGAGCTTCAGCATCGGACAAATCCCAGTCGCCACAACATTTGGCTGGTGTTTTGTCGCTGCCTTTGCTCGCTTCAGGCTTGCTCGGTCCGTGGGGCAGCTGCCGTGCCTCGCGTCCGAGCCGCGGGGCACAGCAACCCCTGCTCGCGAACTCATCGCTGCCACGCATGACCCCTCCCGTCTCCCGCAGGTTCACCTCGAGCTGCTGAATATGGTTTTCTATTCATCTCCTATGGCAAAGGGACAACAGAAACGAGCCGTCTCCATGCTGGCGTGCGCACTCCAGTTTCCGGGATGGGAAACCAACGGTCTGGTTGGAGAGGGGCAGCTGGAGACGTCGCAGCGAGGGGGGAGAGGGGGAAAGCGAATGAAACCACCTCTGTTCGGTGACCACAGACCGTGGTGTTACCCGGCGTCGACGGGCACCGTTGTGCTGGCTGCTGCTCCGGCACGTGTAGGAGCGAGCGCCTGCCCCGAACACCTCCCGGGGGAAGGAAAGGGATGGCATAAGGGTGGGGGCTTCAGCTTCGCTTTGCGAGTCTGCAGCAGGCATGGGACGCAGGGCTCCTAGACCCCGCCCCAGGCTGCCCGTGGCAGGGACGGCTCCAGATGGGGTGTGGCGGCACCCCCGTTTCACCCCCTGCCGTGGGGGCATCAGCCGGGGACTTTTTAAAGTCCCCAAATTGGGACCAGCTGTGGAGGTCCCCTGCCCCCAAGGCAGCTGGAGGTAGCAGAGACCGTGGCAGCGGAGGGGCAGGGACGCGATGGCATCTGGTTGTGGGGAGAGGCTGAGAGCGGGGGTGCAGCCATCCCTGCAGTGCCAGTTGCTGCACCCACCCCCCCTTGACGAAATCCTGGGTCCACCCATGGGAGATGGTGCTGCCTCTGGGAAACCCTGACCCCGCTCTGGGGCGAGAGTCCCTTTGGCTGAGCCTCCTGCCTGGCGCCCGTCCGCTTTCTTCGTTACTTGCTGGGGCGCGGAGCCTCCTTCCTTCTCGGTCTCCCTGCCCTTCCCCATGTGAAGCCGCAGGACCAGGGTGGCGTCACCCTGCCCGTTTACCCACAGACTGGGGCAGCAGCAATGCAGACCAATCTCCGGTGCTTGCAACCTCCTGTGCTAACAAAGCAGATAAAAATAAATAAAAAAAAACGACGGGGACTGAGCAAGAAGTGAGACCTGTTTTCTCTCCCTGGGAGTCTGTCGGCTGGTTCGGTGTGCAAGTGCCTGGTGTGCCCTCTCCTGAGGCCGTGTTTACCTAGCTGCCCGCTGGCCTGTCTTTAGCCTAGTTTGGTGCTCAGTACTATTAACCACACATAAAAATGACCCCTGGTAAGTCAAGGCTCCAGTTTTTGTGCCTGAAAAGCAGGCGGGACCAAGCCCTGCTGTGTCTCTTCCACCTTGGGCAGTGCATCCATGCACTTAGTCGTGCACAAGAGACAGCAGCAAATACCGTAATTTCTCACACGCAACATGCACCTGTCCCCCAAAAATCAGTTCCCCAAAATCAGGGTGCCCGTATTGAGCAAGGAAGGTGTCTTCTTCACTGGAGAAGCACGCCGGAAGATGCTGTGCGTGCCATGCGGCTCCCACGGTGGCTGCTGCTTACGGCTGGCTCGGCAAGCTGCAGGGGTGGAGTCCCGTGATAACCCTCTGGCGGCCGTAGCTATTGTCTGGCACTGCCACTTCGGCCTGAAGCAGCGCACGAGCCGCTGGTCGTGTCCTGATGAGGCTTGTGACGTGGAAACAAGGGTTTATTTATAGGTACTTAGCTCTTCACCGTAAGTAGTTCTTTATAGAAACTGCTGCTGGCCTTGCGAGGGTCTGGGGCTCGGCCTTGCGTGCCTAGACTGTCTCCCGGGATGCTGCACTTAATGGACACGCCGCGTTTCCAGGAGGACTTCCTCTGTGTCAAATTCAGAAAAAATCCTTTTCCCCCTACATTTTGCCTTCTGGAGCAAGGTGCATGTTGTGCTCGGGGGTGCGTTGTAACCGAGGAAATGCAGCCCGTCGCGGCGGGTGGGATGCTGCAGGGAAGTCGCGGGGGGTTGGTGATGGCATTCGCGCATCCGTATTCGGACCTGCGAGGCTGGTGCTGCTTCCTGCTCCTGGCTCCCGTGCGCTTCCCTTGTGCAGGCTTAAGCTGGGAAAGGAAAAGGCGCTGAAGGTTGGACTCAACACGAGGGAGGAGGTTCACGGCTCAGGCTCGCTCTCCGGCCCACCTCCTCCGGGTACGACAGCCCGGAGGGCATGGCAGGTCACGCTGCGTTCGCACACCTGGGCACCTGGAGCTCGGGCTGCAGCCGGGTCTCTGACTTCCCAAATGCTGCTTGGTTTCCTTCAGCCCCTGGGCACCAGCTC
Organism: Crocodylus porosus; assembly: GCF_001723895.1. Lineage (NCBI taxonomy): Eukaryota > Metazoa > Chordata > Crocodylia > Crocodylidae > Crocodylus > Crocodylus porosus. The sequence continues at coordinate 35,699,245 of NW_017728911.1, read as the reverse complement.
CAAGCAGACCGCAGGCCGCCTTCTCATGCTCTCTCCTTTACCAATTAGCAGGGCAGTCATTTTGCACGGGCTGCTTTGCATTTATTTGGCTTTCTGGACAATAAATGTCGCGGCGGAAGAGAGCTGACTGCCTAGTAACTGGTGTCACTCTTGCAGACAGCGATGGCTTGAGAATACAAATTACGCTGGCAAGGTAGATGCGACCTCTAAACTGGGATGTCTTAGCAAGCTCGTTTGCCAGAAACTTTCTTATGAGCCAGAGGAGAGTTTTCCTATGCATGCCATTGACCGGAAACGATTTCCCTTCTTCCAAGTGACCTGAACGTGGGACTGTCTGATGCTTTTTGAACTTGGTCACTGCTGACATTAAAGCTTCCTGTCTCTAACAAGCATAGTACTTGCCCATATGGTACCTGCGTTCGCTATAAGGAGCATGTGAGACCCATCCATATGGTACCTTGAGCAACTGTGGACGACGGAGCAGAGCAAGGTGGAGTCCAACAGTATCTAGACACAGGGAGCAAGTGATTCACAGCGGCAGCAGGCGCATGCTGCAAAGCCCGGATCCAAATCTGGTTCCAAACATCCTCCAGGTTTGGCTCAAATTCTGGGTTTTGATGCCTCGCCTGGGGCCAGCTGCTGAATTCGGGCCCGGGTCAGAGTTTCTGTGAATCTTGGCGGCGCTGGATCCGGCGCCTGGTTCTGGATCGCTGTCCACTCCCAGGGGCCTGCCTCGCGAGTCTGGGCGTCGCTGGGGAAAACCTGGGCTTGCCCGCGGGGCAAATGAGCCGGCACCAGGGATGGGAAGGAAACGCGGGGGCACTCGGTGTAAGAGGCGACGGCTGCTCGTTAAACCCGATGCTGCGTTTGCCGGCAGCCCTTGCTGGGTTACTGCAGCAAGGACTTTGGGGTTACGGAGTTCTTCAGCCTTTTTAAGTCTGGATTTTGCGGGGGGGGAGTACCACTTAGTGTCTAGCCAAAAATACACCGAGTGCGCGGGCTCGGGGTAAGTCCCAGTCCAACACAACTGAGGCAAGCACAAAACGCCTGGGGTCCCCTGGTCTTGCAGGAAGCCCCCTTTTCTTCCTTTTTCAGGGCCAGGTTTATTCCACCACGGGGAGGAGAGGAGAGAAAAAACCCAGCGGGAAGTAGCTTTGCCCTGGAAATGTAGAAAAATAGCTGGTGGGTCTTGGCCGCAGCTGAAGGCATGGTCCCAGTCCCCTGCCTCGCATTACCAAAGACTTCCTTTTTGCTATCTGCTCCGCTTGAATCCAGATGGAGAAACAAAGCTCTGTCAACAAAGAGCTGCCATGGGTCTGTAAGCCGGGGGAGAAGGGGGGCAGAGGGGAAGGGAGCTGCTCTCTGGGAAGGAGGCGAAGCTTTGTGCTGTCGGCTCCCCCCCAAACAGCGCTCTTTGGGAGCCAACCGGCCACCTCGCTCCCTTGTTAGCGACATAATAAGGCAGTGTTAGGCCATCCCATGACATCAGCCTTGCAAGTGAAGTCATACGTGAACGCGGGGAAGGGACTGAAAAGGAGGCCAGACGGCCGGCCGGCTTAGCCAGGCTAGGGCGACGGCAGCGAGCGAGGCTCCTGCATGCTGATGGTCCCCGAAATGGGCTGCGGCCGTGCTGTTGGCATGGAGCTGGGCGCCCGGGGGTGGCTGGGCAGGAGCCTCGCCTCGCTCGCTGCGGGCGCTGTGTCTTTCGGGGGCTCTCCCAGGGCGGCGTCATTGTGCCGGATAAAGAAAGACCCTCTGTTTCTAGCTGGCTTGTCAGCAGTCAGACGGGCCAGGCGCCGGCTCGCAGCGACCCAGTCCCGCTCCGCCTCGGAGGTCCCTGCACCCGTCCGTGAGCCGTGCCTCCCGGGGCCGCTCTGAGACAATCTGGTCTCCTCCAGGGGGGAAACTGAGGCACGGAGCACTTCAGTGACTTGCTAGGGCCACGCGGGAGGCTTGTGACAGCCCTTGACGCCCAGCCTTGCATCTTTATTCTTTGTAGCTATTACCAGCTCCTGGAAGCCCGGTAATGGCTCGGGACCCCGCCGTGCGAGCGTCTAGAGTAACGCAGCCCCCTCCCCATCTCAGGAAAGCCTCCTCGCCGCGCTGTGGGGTGGGTGCTGAGAGGCCGGATCTAGGCAAGTCCCTGTCTCGGGCGAGTGGCCACGGGGCACGGGTGGTTTAAAGCCTGCCCTGGCCTACAGCACGCGGGGGGAGTTGGGACCTGCATCGTGTCCAGCTGCCTGGGACCCCCAGCCTGCAGGACCAGGTGCCCGGTTACGCTGGGGTGCGGCAGAGCTGGCCTTTGCCGGAGCGGGACTTGGTCTCATGCTTCTGGCGTCCTTACGGAGACCTCCTATCTGCTCTGCCCCGTGCCCCGAGAGCCGTGCCGTGCCGTCGCTGAACGCCGGCTTCCTCCGGTGTGAAACGTGGCACCGTTTCTAACCGCGGGGCTGAAGCACCCCGCCTCCCCCCACGTTGCTGCCCCGGCAGCCCTGCCACTGCTTCCTCGGACGCTCCCCTTCAAATGCCTCCCGGGCTCGGCCCGCGGTCGGGGTCACGGGATGGGGGGTCCTGCTCCTGGCTGCCCGCTAAAGCCTGCTTCATGCTCCGCCACAGACTCATTAATGTGACCTTGGCAAGTCTCTTAGCCCCCCTGTGTCCCCATCTTGCCCTTCGCCTCTCCCTAACCTTGTTGATCCGGGGTTTGGAGAGCTGCTCAGAGAAAGCGCCTGCAGCGGTGCTGTGTACCGCTGCGTCTCATCTCCATCGCTGGCAATTGTGGGGGCATCTGTACTCCCTGCGGGGAAGGGCACCCGCATGCTTGGGCCCAGCAGAAATGCTTCAGGTCGTTCACAATACTCCCGGGTGAAGTCCTATTAAGACACGGGGAGCTGAAACTCCTTTCTGCCTCTCTCTGGGGGCTCTGCTGCTGCTTAGCTGAGCAGGCCTCAAATCCCAGCTCGGTGGCTCTCCGCCGAGCCCCCAGACGAGGAGGTAACACTACCCTGCGATAACGGGCTGTCGTAATGGACCTCCGGGTGCGCCCAGCGGTGCCAAGATGACTGAGCCTTCCCGGCACAGAGCCGTCTGCTTCTTGTCAACCCGGCGTCCTTCCCCGCTGCAAACTCGCCAGCTCCGGGAAGGACCAGGATAGTCCCAGGCAAGGAAACGCTGATAGAAACTTGGCTGCGGAGGCCGGTCTGCCTTGCAGGTTATCAGGGAGTGGTCACCGGAGCTGTTTTCTCTCCGTCTCGCAAGCGCGCACCAGACTGTTGTGAAGGCGGCAGCGCCTGGCTGATAACGCACCGGCTATTCGTCCGGCGGTGGGAACGTCCCAGGGCATGGAGATGGGGGTGCCCTCACACGGCCAGGCCATCCCCACCCATGCCATAGGGGCAGGGCCCCCTCCCTCGAGGGGCCTTGGTGCGGCTCTCCATCTCGCGTCCCCTCCGGCGCGGTGTTGCTAGTGCAGGCGGAGCAGGAGCGAGAGGGCAGTCCCACGGCCCCGGGCTCTCCTCTGCTCTGGGCAGGAAAGACCAGACTGTTGGGGTCGAATCACCCCAGCGAGGTGCGTGCCCAGTCTCCTATGGTGGCGTCCAGTCCTGTAGAGACGAGCAGCGAGCGCCTTCGTTGTAGGGTCGAATTGAATCTTTTTCGGCGTTCTGGATGCGCAGGACGCCGGAGCTAACTCTCACCTGGAAGAGTCTGATTTCCTTCCCCAAGCTGCTGGAAAACATGGTGTAATCCCCATCCATGCGGAAGAGCCAACACCATGTCATGCTCTTCAGCTTGAGTAGCCTAAGGAACTGCTGATTACCGAGGCCTGGGCCAGACCCCACAAATGAACTTAAAATTGTGGGCTAGTAACAACGAATGGCCTTTTGGGTTAATTTTCTTTGTTTTCTGGGGCTTTCGTGGTGTGCTCTAGTTGCACGTCCTGGCTTCCTATAAAAAAAAAAAGAAAAAACTAGAAAAAACTTGCTAGAAAAAAGCTGGGAGCTGAGATTCTCATCAGGAGCTGGGGCTTGGAGTTGCACATCAAAGATTGAAAGGTTCCCAATTAAAACCCTGAGAACTGGGACTTTGTAAAGGTCGGGAATCTGTTAACAGCTGAGTTGGTTTTTTTTATGGTAGTGGGGCTGGAGAGGAGATGGCTGGTCTCATCACTCTTTTGAGGAATATGCTGTCAACAGATAGCCTTACCTTCCCACCTCCATAACCTTGGGCATGCCTCTTAGCCTACCTCTGCCACGGTTTCCCTACCCGCTGAATGAGGCGGTACCTGGAAGCTACCCAGCTCACCACAGCACCCCCAGGACAAGGAAGGAGGCTCATTGAAAGAGGACGATGGGGCTGGTCTGTTCGCTGCCCAAAATCGGTTCCCGCTGTTGTGACGCTACAAGCAGGGGGTTGTTCACATGCGGTGGTGCTACGTATCCCCAAACAGGCTACTGTACCAGACCAACACCCTCTTCGGCGACACCCGGTCTCCTGCACACATGACGTACTTAAAGGTTTTTTAAGACCCAGGTGAACAAAGGCTTGGAGAGTTGGGGCTGGTCCTGCTTTGAGCAGGGGCTTGGACTAGATGTGACCTCCTGAGGTCCTTCCACCGCTTTTTCTACGATCTTATGATTGCCAGTGAAAAGCAGAGAAAACCTGAGCCCTTGGGAGACTGGGAGAGTGCAGATATAGTGGGTTAAGCACAGGACTGAAAACCAAGAAGCCGATGGGCCAAAGCTGTGGCCAAGGGTTGGCTGCAGGCAGTGCGGACACAGGAAGGCCCAGGAGACATGGGTCTAATCTGTGCTCCACGTGGTTTCCATCTGGAGTTAACCTGTTGCCAATTTACTAGTAATGTCGCAAGAGTGATTTTTCTGCTTGACGTTGCTCGGTAAGTGCCGGGAGATCAAACCATGCTACCCATGCCTGGGCAGGGAGTTTTCCAGCACCACTGGCACTTGCATCCAGGCACTACAATTAGGCTTCCCCTGTGCCTCGCTTGAGGCCAGAGGAACAACAAGGATTACGGTTGTGGTTTATTTGTGCGACGCCGGACTCCTGGCAGGGGGATGAGCCTGCAACTGTGCACGCCGGTGCAGGAGCAGATGCGAGACCAGGTGGAGCGCAGTAGCAGGTAGGGCCCAGCAGCATTTACAGCTCCCAGGCCCAGAAAGAAAAGATCTCCTGAAATGGCAGGCGCTCTAGGAAAACCCCTGTGGCTGGGAGGAAGGTCCCTGGCGGGAGACGTGGGTCGGTTCCACTTGATTAAAACGACACCGCTGTGATCGGCTGCAAGGCAGCCGGGTTGCGCTGGCTACTCCCTAACATTGCTGCACGTGGAAGTCTTGTCCGGTTCAGCCGGGGAGTCGCTCCCCTGGCGCCTCTGTGCACCAGCTCCGCCAGTCGTCCGACAAACTAACGTGTGGCTCTTGGCCAGTAAAAGCTCCTACTGTATCTGTCCCCCTAAAGCAGTGCCACAAATTAAGCCCTGTGCCCCCCCCCAAGGGCCACTTTGGTCCCCTTCCCCTCCCTAATCCACTGCTCTGCTTTCTGCCCCCTGCCTAACTTACTGCTCTGCTTTCTGCTCCCCAGCGTATCTGCAGCTGTGCTCCCTGTGCCCTTGCCAACCTGCCGGGGGTCACACACACGGAGGCTGCCGCAAGCCACTGGTGGCACACTGGCCACCCCCGCGTCTTGTTTAATCGAGTCCTTGCCCTTCAGATAAGCAAGCTGCTGGTGGCTCGGAGGTTGCAGTCTTCCTTAGCAAGGGAAAAACACTGTGTCGGGAACAAAGGAAAGCCAGGATCTGGCTGAGAATTTTCCACATAGAAAAAGCACCAGGTTGCTTTCCAAGGCCTCGGTCTTCAATCATTCAGGGTGGCAGACTTCCACCCTCCTATGTGGGCCCAGGGATGAACCAGGAAATCGTGGAGAGAAAGAGTCGACTTCAGAAATATTTAAGAGGCAAACGGTCTGGGAAAGTGGGCGGGAGGGGAAGGAGATCCGGATGTGAGCCTTATCTTCCCCGCTGCGGCTGTGCGGGACTCGTTTCTCCCCTCGTTTCCTGGAGAAGCCGGGCTTTCGGCGGAAAAAAGTATTAATGCCATGTTTCATTGTGAGTCGGTTGCGGGGCAGGCGGGTTGCAGCAGACTGGTGCGTTAACAGTTTGCATTGGCATTTGCTAGATACCGCCGTGACTATAGCTGCTAGGTTGGCACCATGCCCGCAGCTAGCTCCTTATATACCATCCTGAGGAAGTTGCCACAGGAAAAACTTGGCCCATTGAAGGGTTTCGAAAATAAAGCCGTTTTTATTTTCTAATCGCACTGAAAGGTTACAAAATATAATTGGATTTGCTGTTCTTACACACTCCCGTTTCTGAGGTTGAGTTTATAAAAGGAGCTCTTGTCCGTGCAGGGAGTTCAAAGTCAGCTAAAAGGGGAAATGATTAGCAATTAAATGTAGGAGCCTCGCAGGTTTACAAGTGCTGGCTGTCAAAGTGCAAATATGGGACTAATCAGTCTTCCTGCAAGAGCACTAAAAATGGGTCTTTTTGGTGAGAAATTGTTTTAATGGCTTTTCATTGCAGCACGCTGCGGTCAGCATTAGCTTGGGCCCACCTGGAGAGGGGCTGGCGTGTCACAGAACGGATCTAGACCTCTTCGATTCGAAGCATTTAGATGCCACCAGGGTCCAAGACCACAGGTTTTGTTGTGGATCCAGCCCAGTTGTTGGCCAGATCCTAAGCTAGTCTTGGCTTTGGCTGGAGGCGCATTGTGGCTGGCTGATCAGTGTATTCGGGCCATTTCACCTGACCTCGTTCCCCATCTCCACGAATGCGTATATCACACGCCGTGGACTAGAGCGTGTAGCGTCTCCTGCCCCGCCGGACGGGGGCCGGCGTCCTCGCGATCCTCCTCTCGCCTCCACTTCTGCGTGAAACGAGCCCGACGAGCTCGCGTATTCCTTCTCCCAAACGATGCGTCGACAAAGATGCAGGCCTGGTCCCCGGCGGGGACGACGCTCCGGCTCGGAGCAGGATCGGAGGATGCGCTCATCAAAACGCCCGCGTCCTAACGAAGCGGCTGTCTTCCCGACACATAACGCCACTGTCTGCGCTCCGACCGCCGAGGCCTGTATCGATTTAGCTGCTCTCCACCCCCACTGAACGGTGTCGATTCAGCTTTCCCCGAGACCCGGGGCAGGGCCGCAAAGGGTGCTCGGCAGCGCCGGCTCGCGCCGCCCCGCCGTGCTGACTTTGGAGCGGCCGCCGCGTGCCAGCGGGTGCTTGATTTACAAGGCGCTAATGTGGGGACGAGGGGTTGGCTGGCGTTTGTCAAATGAGGCTTTTTCTGGGATGGGGATAGCTTTACCTGTCGTCATAACGTCATGGGAAACCCGAGCATGTGAATGAGAAGCCAGGGCCGGCGTCGCGGACTTAAAGCATGGCATTCATTCTTGAAAGGCGAAGGAGATTCGGCAGCTGCCCCTGCCTGGTGCAGCGTGAGCTCGGCTGGAAAACGCCCCTGACGTCCCGGTCTGGTTGCCCCGCCAGGGGACAGTGCCCCGGGGGTCTTCCCAGCGCAGCGAGGGTGACACGCACGAGGCCGCGCGCCGGCCACGCTTCGGGCTCCGCCGGGATCTGGCAGGTGCATGTGCGCGCCGTCCCAGAGACCCGAATGCTGCGAGCTCCCCCATCCCTAGCCGCAGCGCGCGGCAAGCGACGCCTTTTTCTGCGGCCTCCTGTTCTTGGCAGCCGGGGAGCGAGCCGCCACGGAAAACGAAGCCACCCGAGTCGAACAACCGGAGAAGGGCTGTGGTGACGGCCGGGCCGAGGGAGGGAAGGAGCGGGCCCGGAGGGCGGTTTCGCGAGGGGAACGGCTCCGGCCTCTCGTTCTGCGCCCGCCGCGGCTGGGCACGGCTCCGGAGGGGCTCGAGGTCGCCCCTCGGCCTCTGGCTCTGACGGCTGAGCGCCGTCAGGTGAATGAATGCCTCAGTCCTGGGTGTCTGCAGTTAGCTGTGCCTACGGTTCCCAAGGTTACCGGGCTCTCTTTCCTCAGATATAAACCTCATCTGGGCTGTGGCTGTCAAGCGATGTCGCCGAGGCATCAGCATACCGATCCTCCCTCAGCTCCGCGCGGTAACCCGTAGCTGCCTCGCTAGCGCCTGGGCGAGGGGCTCGGGCTGGACGTAGACGGTCACTTCCAGGAGCACCGGGCGGCACTGCGCGGGGCCTTCCCGGGCGCTCAGCACCGACCCTCGTCTGCCGGGCCGCTGCCAAATCCTCGCTCGCCGTGCGCGGGCCGTAATCTGGCGTCCCACCGACGCCAGCGGGAGCCAGGCAGCCATTGAATCGCGCGGCCTTTGTTGCTGCCCACCGCGCACCTGGCCGGAGCGCCGCGCGGCTCCTGCCGGAGCAGGACCGGCAAGAAAGGAGCCTTTCATCGAGCTTTTCATGAAGCGCGCAGGAGATCAGTGGAAAACAAAGTCATAATTCTCTGCTCTGCTTGGGAAAATAATTCCCCTGGTGCGGGGAGGGGAGCACGTCTCCGTGCTGGGGTATTTGGAGGTCATCCAAGGTCATTCTCACTGACTGCAGTCTTGGGGGGAAAAAGCCCAGCTCCGAATTGTCGGTTTTTTCCCCTTTTCGGAGGTTTCACGTCGCAGATCAGCATCAGGCCTGCGGACCTGGGGCTCTTTGGAGCGCGCCGGAGAGCGCGTCCCTGGGGGGCCCAGCCCTGGGCACTTGCTCAACAGGATTTGCGCGCACCCACCGGGTCCCGGGGGGCCGGGGTCGGGATGCCTCTTGCCCAGGGGGTCACCGAGCCAGCTCCATCTGTGCAAAGGGCGACGTGAGCATTTCGTGCTGACTTCGTGACCACCCCACGCCGGGAGGCAGAGCGGGCTTCCTGAGTGCCTGGGCACGGCGACCTCGGCTCCTCGTTTCGCAGCTGGCTCCGGCAAGAGGGATGTCACGAAGAGAACCGACCAGCTCAGGCCCCCGCAGGAAAGGCTTTTAACAGAGGTTTCCAGCACACGTCCTACGTGCTGGCCTAGTCCGTGAATTTTAAGCACGGTCTGGTGCTTGAGTTCCTCCTCTCTTTCCTGGACGCAGCGCGCTGGTTGCGTTAGGCTGACGGTCCAGGGGAGGTGCGAGAGCAAGGATTGTTGTGGGTGATGCTTTTTACTGTACCAGCTGCACGGTTGGGATAGACACGGGCGAGCTTTTGGCTTCCCTGACGCACTCCCTGTGCCGCAGGATTCGGGCCCCGACCCTGCTTCAAGCGCCTTCCTTGGGAACAGGATTTGGCCCTTAACTTGAGGCTGTAGAAGGCACTGTCTGTCAGTGCTTATAGACCTCCAACTTCCAGGTCTGCAGTGGCCCAGGCGTGGGATCATAACTGGGCCTGATATTGCAACCATTATACCAGCCCCAAAGGCATTTTGCATATTTAGGCTTATGCAAATATTGAAAATACCTGCTTAGGCAAAATACATGCAGGAATTTAAATAGGTGTAAATTTAGATGTATGCAAATATTTATGCATCTCTCTGCAAGCTGTAGTGTAGGTACTAACCTTGAACGTGAATGTGAGATGCAGCACGTGTATTCGTGGTGCAACTGCGGTTTGAAACTAAACCCACGTGTGGCCGTTCGTGTGGTGGGATACGCATCCCTTGCTCCAGTTTTTAGCTGGATGATTTCGGCGACGCTTCTGAATTTCCCCGTGAATGGACAAGACGACGTCTAGTCTAGCAGTACGAGGACCTGTGTAATCGGCCATCCACCGGAGAGGTGGACAACATAACCACTCGACCATCCCCTCCAGCGATTCCTCACCCCGCCTATCCCTCCAGCTACCCCCTCTCTCCGCGGGGTGGTGACGCCAGAGTCGCCAGCATCACTCGCTCAAGTAAAAGTGCTGGGCCAGGACCTCCCTTCCCGTCTTGATCCGCTTGGTACCATCTTTCTTCCTCTGCGCCTGAGACGGCTCTGGGAGGGAAGCCCCGGGTGGATTCTCCATAGATCTGGATCTAACCTTTTACATTTTGGGGCACAATCGCATTGCCTTTGCTGTTCAGCTGTCAAGGAAGAGACGGCGACGCATGGCAAGCTTTGGAGCAATACAGGCTGGCTGTGGGCCACGAGCAGGAGAAGATGTGATTAGTGACCTTGCTAGGGAGGAAACTGCTGGGTTATCAGCTCTTACAATGCTTGGTGGGTTTTTTTCCTTAAAGCCCCAGGTCCTGGAGTCAGGGGATGAGGTGAAACATCTCGGCTTTCAGTTAAAGTTACTCTCCCTCCCCCCTGCAAGGCTGAAAACAGGCAGAGGGAAAAGACCTTTTACATTTTACATCTTCCATCTCCTCATATTTAAGCCCGTGGGCAGGGGTTGGACTAGATGACCTCTGGAGGTCCCTTCCCACCTGACTTCTCCGTGACTCGGTGCTGGAGGTGCCGGGCTCTTGCTTTTCATGCGTGGGGCTGGCAGAACTGGAATCCATCCACCTCCTTGCAGCACAGCGCCGCGGGAGGCCTGAGAGACCCCGCAGGCCTGGTTTAATCCCAGGGCACGTGGGTAATAATTCCCATGGCCGAGATTCCCTGGGGAGCTGAGCGGTGCATCCTCAGTCGTCTGCGGTCGTTCCAGGGACGGTCTGCTCTTCCTTGGTGTTCGATGGGCTGAAGCGCAGGCAGAGCGAATCCAGCTGCGGCGCTCGGGTGTTGAAGCCGCGCAGGCGTAAGGAGGTGCACAGCGCCCTGGGGTGGGAGCTTGCGCCGTGGTAAATGCAGCAAGGCTGCCTGCCGTGGGATGAAATGGGGCGAGTCTTGTTGGCATGCCCATCTGCGGGGAAGAATTGATTCTTGTCTCTGTTCTCCCTTAGGCCCCCTCTTTAGCTCAAAGCAGGTGCTTCCTCCACGGTGGCATGGAGACGCCCAGATAACACGACTGCTCCATGCACAGGAAACCTCTGAGGGTGTTGCCTATGTGGGAAAGCAGCGGCATTGTTATCTCCCTAAACAGACAAAGAAGCTGCAACAGCAGCAGAAGTAGGTGACTTCCCTCCCCTCCGGGGTGAACGCAGCCTGGCTCCCCGGCCTGTGCCAGCTGCCAGCCTCCTTGGGCAGGCCAGACTAACCCTGTTCTCCAGTCTGCCCGGCTGCTTGTTGTGCTCTTGTAGGGGGGCGGAAAACGGCGGTCTTCAATGGGTCTTGCCTCTCGAGCAGCTGCTTTCCAGAGGTGAATGGCCCAGTGGCACTGTGCCAGTCGCAGGCCCTGTGGCATCTGCCCTCATGGCTGGGGGCAAGTCCAGGACATCTGTGCAGCATGCTGGTCATGGGCAGCCAGGGGTCCTTTAGAGCAGCCCCAAATCTGCTCTAAGCTACCCAAGGAATCAGTACTGAGCCAGGCTCCGCCAGCCTTTGACCAGGCTTGAGCTGAGCACCACGCTGGCTGGAGAGCAGCGTCTGGCTCTTTCTATCAAGTCCTTTGTGCCACTGCATGTGGAGAAGGGCGCTTTGCTGGCGGCAGAGTGCCAGCGTGTCCTCCTCTTCCTAGATCAGAAGGGAGAATACATTTGCTGGTCTCCTCTTCAGCCCTGCCCGGCTCACGGAGCTCGGGTAGTATTTCACTGTTGCTCCCGCTCAGGAGCTGCGCGGCCGCCATCGCTGGCAACCAGGCTGGATGGGCAGTTGCCGAGCTCTGCGCCTGTGCGCGCCTTGGGAGGGTGGGTTGCATCGCGCAGCATCTGCCTGCGTTGTGCCCGGTGCAAAATGATCGTTATGGCTCATAAGTGTTTCCAGACACTGGTGGTGGTTGGAAGTCCTGCCAGACTGCTGGGGGCAAACTCTGGGGGCTTCTGCCTTGTTGATTGGTGTGAAAAAATAATATCAGATCGTGGCAAGCTGCAGCCTTCCAAGGAGGTGTTGGCTGGAGGATCTTTTGTCATCAAAACTGTAACATTTAGCTCCAGGAACCCTGAATTCAGCTCCCTATTTTCCGTGTTTTATGGTAATGAAGACTTGTTTTGCACTGGTCTGCTGGATGGGAAAGCCCTGCAGCTGGGAAGAGGGAACAATATGATTTCTACAAGGTTTTAAACAATGTGCTAATTATCTCGCTCCACATTTTAGTGCTGCTGTTCTAGAGCTGACTCTATAGGGGTTTTCCTCTCCAAAGTTTTTGTGTCTCCATGAAACTCCCCGGGGGTATCTTTCCGACGGGACCCCCTCCCATTTGCATAGGAATCCTACTGGTTTTGTTCTAGGAGGCTCTCGTTGTTGGTGCGATTGCAGCTGTAGGCAGATGACACCCGGATGCTACATGTGCAGCTCAGACGGAGGGGCCTTTTGGCGTAGCTCACGTGCCGTATCCCTGGCACGTGTGACCCCGTCAGAAAAGCGATTTGAACACTCAGCATGGCAGCCCTCTGGCGATGCGGCTCTGCCGTGGTCATTTGCCACGCGAGCAGTATCCTGTTGCCTGTCGAGAGGTGGAGAAGGGATTATACAGGGATTCCTTCTAATTATAACAACAGGGCAGGCAGGCGGCTTAGCCGGGGTCTCGTTACGCATGACAATGGGGCAATTTCCCATGGCCTTTGTGTCGGACAGACAAATCCCCTGGGAGCTGCCTGGACTTGCACCAAAATGGCAGGGCACCGTGGCAGCAGCGTGGCACTAGCACATACTAACCCTGGCAGGATCCTGTCGCACAAGCCCTGTCGAAGGCTGTCAGCCTGGGCTGAGTGTGCGAGTGCCAGCAGCAAGGCCCCCTGCCCTGTGCTGCGGTGGTTGGTGGGAAAGGCCCTCTAGGCAAGTCCACATCTTGTTGTTCCCCAACCCCTCGCTGCAACGAGAAAGATTTGGGGCATCACACAAACTAGGAGTGCGTGCCCGAAGACAGGAGGGCTGCGTCAGACGCTTCCCCGCATGGTACAGCTTAGCAATGAAGAGCCTTTCTGTGCCCAGTGGCTTTTAATGCAATTGGTTTTATTCCCTTGGCTGCTGGAGGCAGTTGTGTTGGCTGCTGGAAATGCATCCCGGGCCTGCGGGGTTGTTCCTGCTGCAGCAACAACACGTTCGCCTCTTGGCACACCTGCCACTGGCAGATCTCAGAGCACTTTGTCGCTCCTTGGCAATGATCCTGCTGTGTCAGCGCTGTTCTCTTCCTATGGGTGGGGACACCAAGGCACGGAAAGGCTAAGCGACTGGCCTGTGATTGCCAGTAGAGTCAGTGGCGGGTACAGGGTGCCCAGGCCCTGCCTCCATGCTTTAGCGAGTGGATCAGTGATCCAGTTTTGCTTACGAGCCCCACACAAGCTCCTGGGTTTGCTGTTGGAAGTGGGCAGGGAACAAGGTGAGGGAGATGAAAAGGCTCAGGACCAACCGCTGAGCATGCTGGGAAACTCCCGTTCTCAGTGCTGTTACATTAATTGCACCGATCCTGTTGTCCCTCTGCCCAGTTTTGTATGGGGTCTGATCCTGTCCTTCCCCCGGTTTTGCATGGGGTCAGCAGTGTCCTTCCTTCTTCGTGCCAGGGTTGCTCCCCATCGTCTCAAGCCATCTGAAGCGCCCTGAGCTTCCTTGCCAACGCTGCTTTGCCTCGCACGGTTCATACGCCGGGGGTTACAGGAGTGCTGACCGCCCTGACATGCCTGTGAAAAGCTCCTCGGAGCTGCTGCCAAGGGTCGCTCGAGCAAGGCAGGCCTTGCTTGCCAAGGCTGGGGATGGTGCCAGTGCTCCTGCTGGGGATTAGACCCCGAGGCTGCTGGCTAGAGGGCCTTGCCCCTCCGTGCAGGGTCAGACTGATCGCCATGCTTGGGGTCAGGAATTTCACCCCCGGGACAGCTCCTTACAGGCTGCGGGGGTTGCCTTCTTCCAGCAGGGGACGTGGCCCTCTTCCTGGGCTCTCTCGAATGCATATTAACCATCTTTTGTGCAAGCAGGACGTTGGCTGCTGTGGTTCCCTGTGGCAAGTATGGGTGCGTTGTCAGGGCTGAGGGTAGTTTTACTAAGAGGTTAGGTGACAGATTTGTATGGGGCGGTTTGGATAGGTCTGACCCTGCCCCGGGCAGGGGCTTGTGCACACACTGGCTGCAGTATTTGGAGGGTACAAAGCACTAACAGTGGACTCCTATTCCCAGCGTGTCACTGCTGGCTTTAGTAAAGCACATGCAGGCTTCATTTTCTCCATCCATGGAACCGCTGAAGCCCCGGTCGCCTTCCCAGCACCGAGCATGCTTGCAGAGAGCAGCGAGCCCAGAACAAAGGGTGCTTTCTCCGGCTGGCGCACTGAGTTGTGCTGTGTAGGAGTTGCAGTGCTCAAGGATCTTTTTAAGTGTATTTATTTCATTTATGGGCATCAGTCCTAGGAAAAACGGCAGATAATGGGAAACGCGTGTCCTCCGTGCTTCCCTCTGAATACCGTCACACTGGGGCTTGACCTAGTTGGATCCAGCGAGGGATTTTGTAGGTGGCCAGCACCGCAGACAACCACCCTCTGCCCCCAGCTGCCAAAAGGCATGTTTGGGGTCTCTCCAGCTGCGTCCTGCTTATGGGGTGCAGCAGCACAGGGGAGCTGTGGAGTCGTGAGCGCTGCCAAGTCAAAGAGTCTAGGACATTTGGACCAACGCTTTGAGCTCTTTTCCTGAGTGAATGAGGAGCCAGCTGGGCTCACGAAGCCCTGGGCTTTGCTGATGCTGCAGTGCATCCATTTCCCCTCCCGAGCAGGATTTGCCCTGGAGGAGAAGACTGCGGGGACCACGGGCAGGCTGCTCCTCTGAAAAGGAAAGGCAGTCTTTCAGGCCACGCAGACCTGGAGAAAGGTCTGTTTTATTGTGTCCATCTGCACATCCATGAGACAAAACCTCTCCAGGCACCGCTATGACAGCCTGGGGTCCGACACCTTTACACCGTGGCAGGGTCTGAAAATTTGCAAGCTCCTCTAGGCATCTCCCAGCTTCCTGCATAGATGCCACGGGCAGAGCTTGCCCCAGCTGCTCTCCACCTACCCGCCGATTTCCATCCAGCCGTTGGGACTACGTAAGCAAGGGCAGCATCAGTGGTGGTAGGGGAGGAGACCTGCTGCGGGATGCCACCTACGTGCTGGTGGAGCACGAGGCTGTGGGCATTCACAGCCTCTCTGAACTGACTCCCGGAGCAGCTACAGAGGAACGAGGAAGGAGTCTGCGTCCATCCGACTGAGGTCTGAGTGATGAGGAGCAGCTGTGCGGTACAACTCTGGGGAGTCTGCTCTGCAGGGATAACTGAACCCAGCTGAGACATCCAGAGGGGCCGCACCTGGAGAAAAACCCGCCCGTCGGCACCAACAAGGATGTGTCCACGTCGTGCCCTGGTCTAGAATCACCTGGCAAGGTGCCCGTGGGGCTGGCAGAGAGGACCTACCGCTGGATCCCAAAAGCCATCATTTCTCCAACGGCCCTTGTAAGAGGAGGGTGGCTGGACCCCTGGCAGCATCACGTGAGGTTGCAGGCACTGTATCCGGCTTCCTGAAGGTGGGTCAGACCGCTGAGTCCTCAGGATGCCTGGTGGCTTCCTCCCTCTGCTTTCAGAGGCTGGATAATCATTCCTAGAGCACACGGAGCCTGAAGGGTCAGCACCGCAGTGTGGGGCTTCAGCCAGCCCCCTTGGAGTTTGCTTAGCATAAGGATTTCCCCAGATGGTGGAAAGGTGCTAGAAAGGATTGGGGCCTGGAGAGGTTTCCAGAGAAAGCAGGATGCAGGTGGAGCAACTCTGATCTGGCTTTTTTCAGCTGCCAGAACGGCCATTTGAAGGAGTCATGAGCATGTGGATATCCATTTGGCTGGCGGCCAGACTGCTCCTCAGCTAGCAGTACAGTCTGGGGCCTATGTGAAACCTGCTTTGCTGCCAACTGGACTGACCATTCATGGCCATGTGCCGTTGTTGAATAGAGGCCACGCAACAGCTGCAAACTCTTCCAAATGCTTTCCTCTGCCCCCTTTCTCCTGTGGGTTTAACCTCAGCCAGTTGTTCATCCATGAGCTCAACTCACCCAAGCCTTGGGCCACTGTGGATAGTATTGTGGACATACGTGGTGAAGGAGAGGTAGAGCTCCGTGCCATCTGCATGCTATTGGCGCTTGGGCTCGTGTCATCTGACCATTGCACTTGGTAGATGCATGTGGATATTGGAAAGGACCAAAGAGGCTTGATCCTTGCTAGATGTCCCAGAGGCAGCTTCCCATCACTACTCATGCATGTGAGGGACTCGAGTGAGACGGGCATCTTATTGTCAATGCTCTCAAATGCTGCAGAGACTCGGGAAGATAAGGATAGATATCAAGTGCAATCTGGTGACAGGATGAGGCCATGGATTAGTACCAATAAAACAGTTTCTGTTCCATGTCCTGGCTTGATTCCAGACCGCACTGAATCAAGAGTATATGAGATTCTGTTTGAGTTTGTTGTCAGCTTTTGGCTAGCTTCTCTTTAGGTTTTACTCAGGAATGGGAGATTTAACTGCAAGTGGTTCTTGGCAAGGGCTGGTGTGCCCAGTGTGGGGCTATTCTGTGTCATCTGCGTGGCTGCATACCCGGAGGAGAAAGTGAAACTCTCTAAATGACATGTTTGGCTCTTCTAGCCAAGGGTGGCACCAGCTGTTAACAGCTCTTGCCTGGGTCAGGAAGGGTGCAGATTGGGCTTGCAAGTCTTATGTCATGACTTGGTTGGCTTTCTCATGGTATGGCATAACAACTCCCTGTCCTTGGGGCCAAAAAGGAAGCGCTGTGGCTTTCTGGATGTAATGGGCAGTCTCCCCGCATTATTCACCTGTTTACTGGAACGGTAAAGTCGTGGCAGGCAAGATAGGATGGACTGCCCCATAGAGGCAGGTGGGTAGGCCAGCACAAGACATGGCCCCAAGAGATGTCCCCCTGTCACACTGGACCTGGGGATCAGAAGACCTGAATTCAAATCCTACCTCTGCTACTGACTTATGGTGAGACCTTGCCCACATCACTCCTGGGTTTTCTTATTTATCTTCCTTTAGATTTCTAAATTGTAATTTCTTCAGGAAGCGTCTCTTTTATATCTATGGAGCACCCAGCATGATGACTCTGATCTGGGTTGGGCTCCTGGCATCTTCTAAGGGAGGACTTGAGGCATAGCAAGGTTGCTGGACTCTTTCTCTTGGGATGAATAAGAAAGACTCTGAATGTTGCCACTTTTCACTGAAATGATGGAACAAGGTCCTGACACTGCCATTAGCATGCTGTCCTCTGAAACATAAATCTAACTTTTCAGGCATTAGCAAGAAATCAGTTATCATAATGAGGGTTGGAAGCGGACAAAAACTTTCTTGTAATGATTTGCATCTCGAGCCATGGCCAGGCTAAAAGAAATAAATAATAATGGGCTTTTGAGTTTGATTCAGCTTGTGAAAAAGAGAAAGTGAGAATATGTTACAAGTGGCTCAGGTGTATAGGACCAGCCTGAACATAGGTCCAGGCTCAGACAGGGGCCCGGTTCTGAAAACTTAATCACAAAGTACATCCTATGTACAGCCCTCAGACATACTGGGGGCAAGTACCTAACAGGCATGAACTTGGCATACCTCCATTGTCCTCCATTGACTTGCACCCATTTCTACGAGCTGAGAATCTGGCCTGGATGTCTAGAATTGCTGTCCAGGTTACCCACATAATTCTTGCTGTTGTGACCGTGTCTCTGTCTTGTTTACCCATGTGGTGAGAAGGGAAGATGCCTTTGTCCGATGTCATCTCTAGCAATGCAGCATCCTTCTCACTCCAGACATCTCTAGGGTTACAACACGGGGTCCAAACGTATTGCTACCTGCCACAGATCCAACACTGCTGCCTGCTGAACACCCCCCTTCCCACAGGCACCACGGCTTTCCAGTGCACCCTCCTGTGATCATGTGCAAGCTCCAGGATGGAGTAGAAAGGTTGTCACCAAACAATGCACTGGGGGCTTTTGGCTCTGGTGAGGTCCCCTTCATGCTAGCAAGAGTCTATAAAAGCAGGTCTCACTTAAAACGCCTGTCAGGGAGAGAGGGAGCAAGAGGGAAGTGTGTCACCTGTTGGTAGTGGCCGAGTCCAGTGTCTGGCTGCCAACGTGCCTGTTTGCTTGAAGCAGATATTGCCACATCCCACCTGTGGGGAATCCTGTGACTTCCAACCACAGCCATTTGGAAAAGTGCTCCCCATCCCCAGAGGCTGGAGGAGTGGTTCATGGGAAGGGGAACCTGAGAGGAGGCGCTGTCAGGAGGGGAAGGTAAAACTCAGCCTGGTGCATGGCTTTGCGCCTTCCAGGAAAGGCTCCAGGTATCGCGCTGCGTGGTAGGCTGCACAGCCTATATCTATCGCCTAAGGAGGACAGGGCGGTAGGATGCATCTTGACTGTGGACTTCAAATCTGGCCCTTAGTGTCAAGCCTGTTCCTAAGTGCCCATATGCCATCCTATTCCACCCTGGTTGAGACCCTGAAAATCCATGAACACATCTATTTGTGCACCACACCATCCTCCAGCCCCAAACCGGAGTCACAAAGGGCAGCGAGGAGCAGGAGGACCTGCCCAGCTTGGGCATTCACTTGTTTCCAGGGAGCTCCGCAGGGTGCAATAAAATCACACTCGCATACCTCAGTCGCACAAAAGCCATCACCAATTACGAGGGCCTTGGTTACTAGGGTGATGAAAGCCCTCGAGACAGGTAACGTGTGATTTGTCCCGCTTAACACCGATGACCAGGAGTCGTTTTCTGCAGAGATTGTCTTGGCCGGCTGGGGTTGGAGGAACACTTTGCACTGCCTCATTCCCCTTTTGTTCTGCGTGACATTTGGCTCATCAGGAGCAAGAGTCGATAAGACGCTGGGGTGGGGGCCTGATTGCATTAGCAGTGCTCACATTTATTGGCAGACAAAAGGAGCTGATGTTGCCAAATGAGTGAATAGGTGCCCCGCGGGGAAGCCAGTGCAGCTTCCATCAGCAGTGGCAATGCAGCCGGCAGTGGAAGCGCTTCCCCGATCCCAGGCGTCCTCAAACCATCCTGGGAAGCTGTGCCACGGTTAACCTCCCTCTTCCAGCAGGAAGCATGGTGCACGCATCCCATCGCCAGCGCAGCAGCTGGTGCAGAACGACTGCAGGCCTGATCCTGGAGCGAGGCCACAGACGCCCGAAGAAATCCCCCAGCATTGACGCCAACTTGAACCAGCTACAAGGCTGCTGGGAAACAGCCCCTTAATGCTGCTTAGGAGCTGCCAGAGTTCCCTTGTGCCCACTTGAGACACGGAATAAATAGGTAGGGACTAGATAAACCTCCTGCTTAACCTTTCATGAGCAGAGTAGAGGGGTTTGCATGAGCAGCTCTTCAGAGCCGGTCCCCGGGAGAAGGCTGTTTGGGGCTGGGGGGACTGGGGGCTGTGCTTTGCCCTGGAGCGGGCGCTCCGGCCTTGGTCCTCCCCCTCGGTGCCTGCCCTGTCTGCGGTCCGGCTGCCAACACTGCATTTAAAGCCTCTTGGTCCTTTCTGTGCCTTTCTAGAGCCAGACCCTGTAATTTAGGCACCCCTCTCAGCATTTCCTACCTGGTGTCAGCCTGGCTCCAACGTGGGTGAGGATTAAACATATGCCCTTGTGAGCAAGCGGGTAAAATTACTCTCTTCTCTTTGAATGCAGCTGGGTTTCCCCACGTGTTCCCTGGTCAAGCCTACATCTTATCAGCCCCCCCGGCCAGTGCCCCGCACGCAGGTGCTACGCTGTTTGGCGAGGGGCCTTTCTTGGAAACCTGGCTCGCTGCAGTCTGGGGGGGCTGCATGCATGGGTTGGATGGGCCTGGGGAGGCCGTGATGCAGGCGTGGGCTCTGACGTCTGTGAGCGAGGCAATAAGTCGGGGGTCTGGGCTGTGCCAGGGGAGGAAACATCCCCTGCGGCCCTGCTTGAGCTATAAGCAGGGTAGCGGGGAGGTGGTGCCAGAGGCAACGCTTTGCCTGCGGGTGCTGCATTTCCCACCCTTCTCTTTCAGCTGGGCCCTGTTCCGGGTCAGGCCTGGCCCTGCTCGTAGAGCGTCCCCCAGCGGCGAGTCCCTCCCTGTGAAAAAGGAAAGAAGCTGCAGCCTCCTAGGACGCCTGGAGTGATGGTGAGGCTGAATTTAGGGCCTCCTCGAAGGACCGCGATGTGGCCCCCTGTGCCAGCCCACAGAGCAGCATGCGCGCGGGCAGGGACGGAGTGACGGGTCAAAGAGCCACGGCGCGAGCTGGGTTACCACCCCGGGTGCAAAGGGACCCAGCCAACTTGGCCCTCCGCTGCACCCCAGTGACGACCTGTTGGCTAGAAGAGCCTGGCAGAGCCACTGAAGCAGGGCACAAGTCCTGGCCCATGCCTTCCTTGCTGACACGTCTCCCCAGGTCCACAGCTACAAGAGGGGGCAAATGCAGGCAAGGGTGGGGAGCAAACATCACCAAGCTGGCCACGGGGTTGAGTGGCAGAGTGCTGAAAGGGGAGCGATGGGACGTGCTACGGGGCAGGGAAGTGATGGCCTGTGGCTGTCCCGGCCTGGCAGTCTGCAGGGCTCACCCTTTTGCCGCCCAGGTTTTATGTGAACCGCTGCCCTGTGCTCAGGGCCATGTCTTGGTGGCAGATTGCCACCGTGCCTTTGCTCTCCCTCAGGGGAAGCGCGTGTCCCCCGGGCTTCTCAGACGGGCGCGGGTGGCTCTGCCACCACCTGGGTGCTCTTGTTGGCATCTCCTGGCTCCCTGGGCTGGGGGAGTCGGTGTCCTCAACCCACACGGTGCCGTGTCTCATCCCTGTGACATCCCGCCTGCCGGGGGGGAGGCTGCCCTGGCATCGCTCCTGCACCTGCTTCCCGGAGGGTGATATTCACCCCTGGGCCAAGGAGAGCTGCCCTGATGGAGATGCAGGGGCACGGCCTGCACCCTGAGTCCCCCAGGCGCTGTGACTCCAGGAGGGGCCTCTTCCACAGCACCCCCGGGAGTGGCTTCATGCTGCTTAGCAGAGCCGACCCGAGCCAACCTGGGCATGGGAGGTCAGAGCCAGGGCCTGGGGGCAGATGTGGAGGAGGACAGGGAGGGTGCCCTTGTGCACCAGCTTGCTAGCCAGGGGTTGTGGAGAGGACCCTGGTGCCCCTCCCCAAAGCTTTGCCCTCCCCTCCCAGAGCTGGTAGCAACACAGAGCTCACCTATTGGATGTGAGGCTCCTTGAAGCCGGAGCGCCCTCCAGTGCCCACGACAGGAAAGCCCCCACATCTCCCCCCCAGCTCTTTCAACACCTGCTGCAGGAGCTGTTTGCTCTTTTTGGGTTGAAAACCAGGGCAGGTGCCTACAGGGCTGAGGAAGACATGCCTTGCGGGCAGCTGGAGCATGCAGGGAGCTGTAGGCGCTGTCCCACGAACCTTAGCTGGGGGCCTGGGCTGTTCCCCTGACTTCTGCCCCCTGTCCATGCCCTCTTGTAGCTGAGTGGGTGCAGGAGCGTGGCAGGGTTTAGGGCATGGCCTGGTTTGCCTAGTCCACCAGCAGAGAAGAAACAAGGCAACAGCATGGCTGGTGGACTGGGCAAACCCTGCCATACACCTGCACCTACTGCAGATGTAGAAGCAGCTCTGCTCCCGCCTTGAGATCAGGTCCCCAGGGCCTGTGTGCAGCTGGCTTGGAGAGCGCCACCCTAACCCAGAGGAGACCCAGGATAGGCAGGATCACATCACAGCAACAAGCGTCCGTGCCCACGCCACCAGCTCGGGGCCCCATTGTGCAGGGCTGGGGATAAGCATGTGAAGGCAGATGGCACCCGCCTTGCCAGCTGCTGGCAGATGAGCAGCAAAGGGCAAGCTCAAGCAGCCCAGGGTGGAAGAAGAGCATCCCTCGGGGTGGACAGTGCTGGGGGCAGCAGGCACGGCCGTGGTTGGCCACAGCTGCTCGTTCCTCCTACCACGAATGCCACGCACCCTGGGAGGCTGGTGCGGGGGGGCACATGTAGCCCTCTGATGGAGGTGTAGGGCAGATGGACGTGCCTGGCCTGGTCTTGCTGCGCTCGCCTTCCCTTCAGATGCATTTGCCTGCTCCGTTGGTGTTGCTGTCTTAGTAACCACAAGGCCATGGGAACAAGATGCTGGTATTAAAGACCAGGGGACTTCCTGCCTGTGTTTCTTCGTGTCCCTGGCCCGAGCCATACGCCCCTCAAGCAGTAAGGATAAAATCCCCTCCCAGGGATGTAGGTGCCGAGGCAAGGGGCAGAGTGAGGGGGCCTGTATATATTGTTCAGCCCCGAGAGAGAAGACAGCGTGTTTGCTTGGGCCAGCCGTGTTGCAACCAGCAGTGAGCAAAATAACCGCCTCTCTGTTCCCGAAAAGCTGACCCAACCTTGCTTCAGAGCCTGTTTCGCTGCTGGGCACAGGGTGCCTGATTAAATCTGCTCTTCGCAATAACTGGAACCGCCACGTGCAGGCTTCCAGTGCAGCGAAACGCAGCCCCGCCAGGCGGGAACAGGACCCGTGGGTCTTGGCTGCATCAGGCTACCTGCATGCTCGTTACATGGGCTGCACTGGGTGGGGAAACACGTGGGCAGTTTGCTAAGGTAGGGGTTGCCACCCTGCGCAGGGGTGCTACAAATGGCACAGGCAGCCTGTGTGTGTGACACGTGGTAGACCAGGGAAGGGACAGGCAGGACAGTGGCAGACAGGGGTGGGAGCAGAAAGAGCAGCAGACCAGGGAGGGGAAGGGGATCAGAGGGGCATGTGGGGAGGGTGTGGGGCTGACTTGTGCCATGCCTACCATAAAGGTTGGCCCCTGCTCTGTGTTGGGATGGAGAGGTTGAACTATTGTGGCGTCTAGCTGTTTTGCTGCCAACAGAAATGGCTCATGGTGAAAACCCAGCCAGTAATGCATCCTCCAGGTAAACTGAGACAAGCCTGGGCTAAGGCAAGGTGATGTGTTGAAATAGTACCGTGGCGCCCTTCTGATTGGATTTCCCATACAAGCGGTGCACGGAGGGATAGACTTCTGCCACTTACCAGCCAGACTGTTGATACTGTGTGTGTTTGTGTGTGGAGGAGTGGGGGGCTTCAGACATTTGGGATGTGTGAGGGGGAGGGACGGTTCAGACACCCAGGGGTGTTACACAGCATTCCCATGCAGAACAGCTCAAACACTTTCAGTTTAATCACCTAGGAAAACTGGCCAAGAGCATCCACCCAGCACCCGCCCTGGTGCATATGGATTCCTAGACTTTGGCCTGATGACTACCAGGCCATGAGCCCAGACACACACCTGCTAGCTTTAGCCATTCCCAACGCAGTCATGACTTTCTGCAGTGCTCTAGCACTCCCTGGCCATTTGCATCCACCCCATTGTTTCTCTTTTCCTCTGCTGAATAGGCCCCGCTGTGCAAGTAAGACATTTGGAACCTGGTAGTTCCCGGGTTGCTTATTCTGGGTAGTTTTGATGATTTATGATCTTAAAAACACCCATGACCATGATCTGTGTGGCTAGGGACAGACATTCAAAAAGCCTGAGCCTGAATTGATTCAGTCTTTGCAGGTTAGTCTAACCTGGCTAGGCTATATCAGTTTTGTAACCATACAGATATCCCAGAAATGCAGGCACATGCCTGCAGTGGCTCAGGCTAGAAGCTGGGGGTGGGGAGATGTGCTAGAGCAGCCCTCCCTCCCCTTCCACAATGCTGAGTTGAGGGGGGGGCCAAGCCCTGACAGGATTAGGGAGGGGTTCCCTCCCCACTCCTTAAATGATAAGAGCATTTCTCACCTCTGTTGTCAGCATTTATCACCCCATCAGAAAACAAAGAGCCTTTCTTATTAGTTCAAACTCTTCTTCGACAAAGAAGGAACGAGCGACCTTAACAGCTAAGCTGTTGATTAGCTTCAACATGCCCTAAGCCCACACTGCTGTAGCCAGCATGTGGTCTGCTAGCTAGTGCAGAGATGTCTGCATAAGGCAGAGGGGAGGGGAGATCCCAGCTTGAGCAGGGAGTGGTGAGGGGAGGGGGAGAGCAGGAAGAAGCCAGGCAGACCCTGCTGTGCCTGCAAGTCTCTGCTGGAGCTGCAGCCAGGGAGCAGAGGGGAGGGGCCAGCCCTGCTGTGGAGCAGAGAGCCCTGCCCAGCCCAGCCCAGCCCAGAGAGCAGGCTGGGATGCTGGGGGAGTCTGATTTAACTTAAACCTGTAAGGGGGCTGGGACAAACATTGCATAAACCGGTTTGACCCAAATCAGTTAAGTCTGATACTACATTCAACCAGGTTTACCTCACACCGGCTTCAGCCATTTTCAAACTGGTTTATGTGCACTGAACACCTGTTGTGTTAGGTTTAAATGAGTTTCTGATCACTTAAACCAGTTTATGTCATGTCTGTCCCTAGCCCTGGCAGGCTGGTCTGGAATCAGCCAGCAGAACTTCGCTCTTCAGGCATTTCTCATTGGGAACAGAGGATCTTACCCCTTGGCTGCCATTTTGAGCAAGGGCAGTGATCACACTGTAGGCTCAGCTGTGTCTGTTGTTCCTCTGTGTTCCCGTGTGCATGTGTCTGTCTTTCTCAAACTGACTTTCCGTGGTACAGGGCATGGGGGCAGTGACCTGATTTACTCCCTACCTTTTTAAAATTCCAGCCAGGAGATGAACCGCATCATGCAAATGAATTCTGTGTCCTCTCTGGCCACGGCGTGTTGGCAGGCGGGTGCTTGGAGGGTTTTGGTCCCATAAAAACTATTCAATTTAAGCTATTAATGCTTGCTTTTAATCCACTGCTTTTGGGCAATGGAGATTTACTGACATTGGGCTGCTAATTGCCTGGAGGCCTGTGTTAACAAAGACCTTCCTTTTTGCCCTGTTCCTCATGCCCACACTCATGGCTGGCCAGCACCGAGTTTCATGCCAGCGCCGAGTGGAACGTGGTCTTGCAGGGCTGAGTTCTGCACTGAGAAGGACTGATCTGCAGCAGCACTTACGCTGCCAGGCTGAGGTCTTCCCTCTTCAGATGCTGTCCTGCTTTATTCAGGGCATTAGTGCAGTCTTGGGCCAGAACTGTGCTCCACGGCTGCACAGAATGGCGCTGTCCTCATTCCTATGACATCCATTGCCAAGACGTGCCATCCCCAAAATTTTTATGGACTGGTTATGGGGCAGCGTGCAATCCTAGTGTGGCTGTCAGCCTTTTACTACTTGAATTTTGACACCAGACTGTTACAAAAGACCTGTTTGCACATGCCTGTGGGCTCTTGCTTACCTAACCTATGCCGTTTGCTTTGTGTCAAAACTAAAGATTATGGAAGGGATTCACTTGTGCTAAGAGCCTACCTAGACCTCAAGACTTCTTCAATAGGCCTTAAAAATGTGTACCCCCCTGTGCTGCCCTTCCTGTATTGCTTTCCTGCTTCTATTAGGTCTTGAGCTAGACTCCACCAGGAGCACCTTGGCACATGCCTTGCATGTCAGGCTGCGTGGGGTTCACAGACGTGGTTTCCCTGCTCCTGCATCTCCTGAGGGCCCTCTTCTGATAAGGTGCAAGCTCAGAGACTGCCTAGCACACAGCAACTGCACTGAGCCCAGCAATGCTTGAGAAGAGTGAGCTAGCTGGCTGCGCCATGCCAATGGCCTAGTGCGTGAGACCCAGAG
Source organism: Crocodylus porosus (assembly GCF_001723895.1). Taxonomy (NCBI): domain Eukaryota; kingdom Metazoa; phylum Chordata; order Crocodylia; family Crocodylidae; genus Crocodylus; species Crocodylus porosus. The sequence goes on along the minus strand of NW_017728911.1, from coordinate 35,673,609 downwards.
GTTTGGGGCTGTATAGCCCAGTCTCTCAGGTGTAGACCAGCGACAAGGATCCTACGTCAAGTCTAGGAAAGAAGTGATTCTTCACTCCCAGCCGTTGTGAGTGTGTGCTGTTGTTGGTTAGGTGTCCCCCTGCTCAGTGTAGTGGGTGATGTGACTTCCAGGCAGCGGTACCTGGCACTCTGCCCGCTCACTGCAATTGGAACTTAGGTCCTTATTCTGGGTTTGCGAACGCCAGTCCTGGAGCCAGGCACCCAAGTTGGCCAAGCCACACCTATGTCAGTTTGTGGACTGGTCGGGGGAAGGGCCTAAGATTTTTCGAGCAGGGCCTTTGCATTTTGGGTTGCACACACTGGTGTTGATGCCAGCAATACGCTTCCCTGCAGAGAGCAAAACAAAGGCTCCCGTGTGCTACCATGGCCTGAGCGAACACTTGCTGAAGTCAGTGGAACGACACCAGTTGACATGCATGGGCGTTGGATCGTGCCCAGGAAGAGCACAGACAAACCCAGGCCTGGAAATCTGTAATGCCGTGGTGTCTGAGCAGGTGCCCGCTTGCAAGACAAAGAAGAGCCGTTGTGGTACAGCCCTTTGGATGGAGGGAGGGGAACTGTCCTTGGACAGACGCACACACTCCAGCCATCTACGCGCTCTCCTTCCCTCCCATGTGTAAGCTTTCTCTGCATTGCTTTGCCAGTGCCCCCTGCTTGCTTCTAGCACTGGAAGCATTAGTACTGTAGCCTGCAAGAAAACATCCAAGTTGCAGCTGCTTTGGGATCTTCCCAGCTTTGACTGACGCTTTTGGGCAAGTTCCAGTCGGTGCTTGGCTTCTGCATCCTTCAAGGAGCCCTAATTAATGAGCACCCATTTTACAATGGACAAGCAGGTCCCCTCACTGAATGTGGCCATCTGAGAGGTTCTAGGCTGAGACAAAGATGACCTTGAGCCTCGAGATGCCTCTGGTGCTCCTCACTGCCCTGAGTGATGGGGACCGGTGCCTAGAACAGCCAAGCAGGAGATGCTTCCTATGCGTGCTCTGGAGTTGGAGGCACATGCTAAGCCTTGGGCATTGCTAGGGGGGGTTTCTGCATTGTTGACTCGCTCTGGGTGGATGTCGGTGAGGTTGTTCCAGTGAGATAAAGTGCTTTGATACACAGAGAAAGATGCAGCGTGCCTCTGACTGCAGTGGAGCTAACCCAGGTTTACACAAGCTGGGATTTGGTCCCCCTCAAGGGCAAGTGACATTCATAGATTCATAGATGTTAGGGGCTGGAAGGGACCTCACAAGATCATCACATCCAGCCCTCTTGCACCAGGCAGGAAAGACAGCTGGGGTCAGGTCTCCGTTTGAAGATTTCCAGGGTAGGTGATTGCACCTCCTCTGGATGGAGTTTATTCCACAGTCTGGACACCCTAGCTGTGAAGTTTTTCCTAATGTTAAGCCTGAAGTGATCTTCCAGGAGTTTGTGGCCATTAGTCCTGGTTTTCCCCAAGAGTGCCCTGGTGAACAATTGTTCACTGAGCCCTTGATGTATTCCCCTGATGTAGTGCTAAGCTGCTACCAAGTCCCCTCTCAGTCTTCTCCTTTTTAGGCTGAAGAAGCCCAGGTCCCTCAGCCTTCCCTCGCATGGCTTGCCTTGCAAGTCTCTGATCATACGGGTGGCTCTTCTCTGGACCCTCTCAAGCTTTACCACGTCCTTTTTTGAAGTGCGGCGCCCAGAACTGGACACAATACCAGACTCCAGCTATGGTCTCACCAATGCTGAGTACAGCGGAAGAGTCACTTCCTTGGTTTTGCTTGAGATGCATGACTTGGTGCATGCCAGAGTATTGCTTGCCCTGCTGTCTACAGCATTGCACTGACGGCTCATGTTCACATTGTGGTCTCTTATTAAGCCTAGGTCCCTTTTGTTTGTGGTGCTAGTCAGTTTGGCGCCACTGAGCCTGTAGGTTGGGGATCGTTCGTCCCAAGGTGGAGCGCTTTACACTTCTCAGTGCTGAACTTCATTAGGTTTCGATCCGCCCAACTTGCCGGTTTGTCTAGGTCCGCCTGTATCTGTAGCCTATCTTCAAGCATGACCACACTCCCCCGTAACTTGGTGTCTTCCACGAATTTGGCCAGTGAGCTCTTCACCCCCACTTCCAAATCATTGATAAAGACGTTGAAAAGCACTGGACTGAGCATGGACCCCTGAAGGGCACCACAGGGCCCTTCTCCACACAACCTCCCCTGTCTTGGACTCCCGGGCTGTTTCCTCACAGCACGTTTCCCTTCTGCAGCACCTTGCTCTCCTCCAGGCATTGTACCAGGAGCCTGGGTGTTTGATGGGGACAGTAGGGCTCAGAGCACTTGGCAGCACCAGTTGCAGGACTGCGGTACCGTGAGGCTCTGTCGGGGCTCTGTTAGGGCTGGATCTCGACCATCTGGAAAGGAAGAAGGCTCCTCTCCCCCACGCCCATGGAGAGGATCCATTGCCTCAAGTCTTGCGCAGAGCATGGAGCTGTATGAACATCTAGCAGCTGACGCAGTCTCCAGCTGTCAGCAGAAAGGCCAACAGGGAGGAGCCTGTTTAGTTTGAGATGTTTTATTTCTGCCGGAAGTTACTTTTCAGCAGTTTGAAGGCAGAGCACATCCAGCATCTCACCTGCTAAGTCTGCATCCACCAGCCTCGGGCACCTGCTGGAGCTTAGCATGAGTTTCTCACCAACTAAAAACACATTGGTGTACTGTGTGCATTCGCTTTCTGGGAGCTGCTTCACTTTTTACACTCTGTTGCACCCAATTGTGACAGCTGAGGTTGTGGACACATGAACAGGTTCACTTGGGACAGGTCAAGTTGTCTGGATTTGAAAAGCCTCTCAACCCCAAAAAGCAAGGCAGCCCAACCCCTGGCCCGCGGAGGTTTGCCCCTGCACAAACTGGGACTCTACAGTCAGACAGGCATGACAAACAACCAAAGTAATATCTTCCAGGCTTATGCCCTGAGCTTGTCGTCTACAGTCATGTGCCATGGGCTAGCCAGGATAGTGTCTTCCTAGGTCCAGTGGTGAGGTGTAAAAGAAGTGCTATTTTGAGCTCTGTATGCACCCTTTTCTGCACAGACAAACTGAGCTTCTGTTCCAGTTCCTTCCACATTTATTTACAAAGAAAACTGCCAGCAGGACTTGTCCTGCTGACAACTTGATTCCTTCTCTTTACAAAAAGGTAAAGCGTGTGCAGTGCTGACACAGTCTGCTTTGCATCCCACTCTGGTTACAGTTTCCTCTGCAGCAGTGCAGTGAAATGGCTCGTACATGTACCGAGACCGCAGCATTCATGGCAGGAGGATATCTTTGGGTGTCTCACAGTAATACCGTATCACAGCATCTTTTATTAACCAACAATACACTCAGCCACCAAGAGTTACTGCTGGGCTCTCATGCACTGAGCGGAAGCGTCTACACTGGGTTGCTGCAGGGTTGTTCCAACCTAGCTTTAGGGCACGGATAGAAAAACCAATCATACTGATTAAAGGAGTAGAGACTTGCCTATGAAGCTAAATCGGCTGCAACTGTTTCATCTGTCCACTCAATCCCACAGCAAATGGAAGCAATAGTTTGCCCTGTTTTTGTGGAGTTCAGCATAGGCTGCAAAAACCTACTTGTGAAGCCAGTAAATGAGTGTGGACTTAATACCCTGCTGCTGCATGTAGGCTGAATCTGGGACAGGATGCAAGCTGGCTGGGGTCATGGCCCTCCCTGCTGGGAGAGCAATATAGACACCCCCAGGGCCGGCAGAGTCCTGTGTAGTGCTCTCGGGCTCTGAGGAGGAGAGTCGCATCCCTTGGTAGTTAGTAAAGCACTCCTGGCTGAGGACCAAAGGTGTAAATATAGCAGCAGCCTGGACGTGTGCGTGGTGGGGGGATTTAAAAATGCAGAAAGAGAGGCACAAGATAAAGGAAAAGCCTCCGTTTCTGCCCAGAAACCCAGCATATGGGCTTCAGTATTACGTGGCGAAGGCAGGAGACGGGTGTAGAATAGTGGTTCTCAATCTTTTTAGACTCCAGACCTGCTTTGTTCAGCTCAAGTTCCCCTTGGAAACTGCCAGCTCTTTGCTTTCACTCATTTTTCAACTATGGAAAAATAACAGAGCAGCTTTTCTGTTGCAAAGAGCTCAGCAAGCCCACAGCAGGGCAGCTCTAGCACTGTAGATTCCTATTTGAACTCGTGGGGATTATCCTGGGAATTGTGTGCACACCCTAACAGTGCTAATGCCACGTGGTACCCTGAGCCTTCCTTGAAGGGTGTTTCAAGGCACCCCAGGGTACCCCAGTACTCCGGGTGAGAATCAGCGGTGTAGTGACTCTCAGCCCGCAGCACACTATAGAGGAGAGATCACCCACATCCAGGTGTTCGGGCCTCTCCATCCCCTGCTGAAGAGAAAGGCGAACAGCACACAAGCCATCTGCTTTGGCCTTCTGCCTGCCTCTGCAGCAAGCATGCCGTGGGATGAACCCACTAGTACTTCATAGCAGCAAACGTGAAAGCCCCAGCCCTCCTCCAGAGTCCAGAGGTGCCTGGGCTGGAGCCCGCGAGTGTCAGTTCCTGCGTCCTGAGGCTCCCTTCGGCCATCCCAGCAGCACTACCTTCTCTTCCGCATGCAGGTCTCCAGCCGCCCCAGCTCCTCATAGGACTGGTAGAAAAGGTCGAAGTCTCTGGCCCCCCAGCTCCTCCAGACAGCCAGGCACCACTCCGCCATCTCGTTCTCAAAGCAGCATACAACAGTGTCCCTTGCTACGACAGCAGCCTTGACCAGTGCCCTGGGAAAGCAACGACAGGGGTGGAGAATAGAGTTACAGGAGCGCAGCTCTTCTGGGAAGGCAGGTCTGGCACCCACGTGCGCTACATGCTCTAGGTAACAAGCATCCTCCTCTGTGCTGGGGAGACTGAATGTGGGGGAGCATCAGAAACAGGGGGCCTGCTAGTTCAGTTATAGCAATGCCTATGGTGCTACAGGAATGTAGGACGGGCTTTTTAAGGAAAGTTGTATGTCTAAACGGGCAGAGAGGTGCCTTAGGGTTCCTGGTGCCCTCCCCTAGCTCCTCACCAGTATTTTCAAAGCAGCTTAAGTATTGATGTTCCTGCACACAGCAAAGGACCCAGTCCAAGCCCTGAGCAGGGTCACGTAACTAAGCCAGCAAGGCCTGATGCTGTGGCTAGGCTAGGTTTAAGATGAGGTAGCTGCAGCAGAAAGGCTAAGGGCAGGCCAGGGGCAAATGCAGCACCCACACCAGAGACAGTTGGGGCCAGGGAGCATGAGGGAAGGGCAGTGTGAGAAGGTGTCAACTCAGGATGATGCCAAGGGGCTTTTTGACTGAGGATCTTGAGTATGGGAGATGCCAAGTGGCCAGGCACGCCAGGTCAGCTGATGAGGGGGTTGTGCAGCGCTCTGGGGTTTCCTATCTCCCCTCATGTCACAGGGAGCCTTGGAGGGACACAGCCACGGATGGTGGGGCTGAAGTTTCCACCATGCAAAGCTCTGCTCAGCCAAGCAACCCCCGTGGCACGAGAAGCCCAGCCCACAGGATGCCCCGGTGATGGCAATGCCGTGCTCAAAGGTAAGGCCAGGTTCTCCTAACCTGAGTCCTGCCAGTTTCAGTGCAGCCCTGAAAGGAAGGACTCGTCAACTGGGGGAGAAGTGCCCAAACATGACCCACCATATACTTCAAGGGCAGGGATCAAAGGTTCTGGCATATGCCCAGCAGCCCAGGCATGGGGCATACTAGTTTCTGTGGCCAGCGGCAGGCAGGGGACCTGCGTGTCCAGCATCAAGCCTAGCCCCAACCCCTTGGAGGTGCAGCGCTGGTGACACTGCAGCCCTGCAAAAGCTTCCACACCCAGGGTGAGTCATTGGCTCTGCCTGGGAACGCCGGCTGCTTTCCATGCTCCGGGTGAGGCTGAGTCAACAGGCTGCGTGCCTGAAGCAGCCAAGCTGCAACCCCGTGAAGCAGGCAGGCTGGGCACTGGCCACTTCAGCCTGCTGCTGCTTGCCACACTGGGGTTTCACCTCATTGAAAAAAAACCCCCAAACTTTGAAATGGATCAAATTGGTGTAACAGGCATTTGTGGGTTCAGGACACGTCACTGTTCCTACTGCATAATGTAGTGCCAGCCCCGCTTTGTTGCCTGCCATTAACCTCATGACATGCTTCGGCAGTCGTCTGTATATCGGTTAAGCGCAGGGCAGCTTTCAACCTCCTCCCCACCACTTTATGACTTGATGGTACTCCAGATAACTGCATGCTTACTGCTGCTACCTACCTTGTAAGTAGCTGCTGCATGGTTTAGCTGCCCCTGACCGAGTGGATGGGGAAGCAGCGGCCAATGGGCTGCTCTTAGCAGCAGCTTGAAAATGAGGGCAGCTGGGCTGTTTTGGGGCTGTAACCCACTGCCTCGACAACGCTTGTGCACTGTTGAATCAGAACATCCTAGACCTTCAGTGCTGGAGGTTGTGGGCAGAGAGGACCAGGAGCAAATAACCCTGGTCAGGCCTCCCTTTCAGCATCTGCTCTCTGGCACTGTGTGACATGAGACTGGGCAAGGCTGGCCTTTGGTCTGACCCAGGCAACGGCAGCTTTCATGTTCGCTGAGTTCACCCAAGCGCATACTCTGGGTAAGCACCTGCTTCTTCTGCAGACCCAGGCTGTGCCCCTCCAACACAGTGTCACAGGAGCTAATCACAAGCCGTTACATTAAATTAGCAGGCAAACCAAGTGCAATGCAAGTTGTCCCACTGCCTGCGCCACGCAGGCCATTCACACCCCTTATCGCCTCCTCTTTGTGTCCGTTGGTCCGAACACAACTGGCACAACTGATGCTGGTGACCCGCACCCACAGCATAACAGTCTGTTTGCTTGGAAGCTTGTTTGCTCTATGAATCATTTTCAAGGATGCCAGGCAAATGCTTTCCACAGGGATCCAGGAACCCTTCCCATGCTGTGTTGCACGTGGCACAAGTGTGCTCATGGAAAGCCAGAGCTTCGACCTGACCGGAATGAATAAGGCCACAGACGAGCGCTGCGTCCTGCACAGGGACCAGATCTGCTGAGCACTAACCATGCCTGCCCCTTGCCAGGTGCCCTCGACACCAGTGAGGTCGGCACCCAGCAGGATTGGGCCAACAGCATGAGTGTAAGCCTACAAAGCAAGATAGAGGGTGGGATATTTATGGGGGATGCTCTGGGGGGTGGATCATGGCTTCCCTGCTCCTGCCCACTTACAACTGAGCTAGGTGGACATAGGGGATGAGGGCACAGATGTCTCTACCCCCACTTTTGCTATCAGCTCAAAAACCTAAAGGTGGCTCTAGGTTGCACGTGGGACCTGCTCATGTCACCAGAGCTTGAAAACCATCTCCCTGCCGGGGGTGGGAAATGCTATGCAAAGCCAAACCAGAAAGCTACTAAAGGTGAATGGCCCAGTGGGAAGGTCCCTCCCTCGGACCCTGGCTCCGTGTCCTCTGGACTCCAGCGCTGGGTGAACACACGGGCTCTAATCCCGCCTTACCCGTGGGAAGCCAGTTCTCCAGCCTTCAGCACGGCGATCACTCTGCCACGCTGCATGCCGGACTCCTTCTCCAGCCCGATGATAATGATATCTCCGCCCCGCCTAGAAACGACACACACAATGACAATATTTCTGCAGGGTCTGTCCGGACTGATTGCTGCCCTGCTTCTAGCTTTCAACATTTAGGGACTTAAGAAATCTTTGTTTGGTGGCTGCACCCATAACTATCATGTTTAATCTCCATTGATGGACATACCTGGCAGGGATGCTCTTTTGAGCCTGGTTAAGTGCTCAGCCCCCACACATGGCAATGATAGCCTTGAATGGGGCTAACTGCCCAGGCTAGAAGCGAAGGCTAGATGCCATCCCAAACCTGAGCAAAGGGGGGTTCCCAGCTGGAAATTCGAGCATCATCACTTCTTTGCTGTATCTTAACATCAGCTGGTCTCAAGACTGTAATTAAGCGCAATTGGAAATAAGAGCAAAGATCTCATGCTCCCACTGGCAATTCATGCAGCTTTGCAGGGTCCCTGATTTACCTGGGGATCCAGATGAGGTCTTTCACTGGAAGAATCGTCACGGCTTGGAGACGCTGTGTGTTATCACCTGCTTGTGAAGCATCGCTATCGGCTGGGACCAAGGGAGGCGTCAGCTCATGACACTTGTCGGCCTCCTCACAGTCTGTGGAGAAAGGGGCGCTGGATGAGCTCGCTGGCGAGCTCGGCAGGCTGGAGAAGGACCTTGTGATTTGATGGGGAGGGGAGGAGGAGTAAGACGACATGGAGCAGTAGTCCGTGAGCGAGTCCTGGTGGTTCAGTATCTGCGTGCCAAGCTCCCGGCTGTATATGATGCTCATATCAGTCAGCGAGTTCCCCTCCTGCACCTTATGGGCTATCGTTGTGGTAGCAGGGATCCCCACAAAAGGCTCCTGAATTGTGAACATATCCCTTAAAGGGCTGCAGTCTCCGCAGTAGTACCGCGCACAGAGCTGGTAGCTGGTCACGTGGTACATCACCAGAAAATTGGTCCGGTCATCGAGGCACCAGACCACTTCCTCGCCGTGGCACTCCGAGTTGCACGTGATGGATGTGATCACCGAGGGAGCGCGGTAGGGCTCCAGCCTCCTGCTGATCTCCATGGTCAGGCAGTCTATGATGAGGAGGCCGGGCCCGTTGCTGTACCAGACCTCCGCCCCACTGTTTGTGACCTCCATGGCTTTCACGGGGTAGGGGTTCTGCCGGGGGTCGCTGTCAGCGATGCTGAACTTGGAGCGGTTCACGGTATGCGAGCACAGGTAGGAGCAGTTGTCATCTGGGATGCCGTGCGCCACAGAAAAGACTGCCACGAGTCCATCTGACAGCCCTGCCAGCACCAGGTAGGAGTTCTGCGGGGAAGAGACAGTTTCCCTATCTGGATTCATATTTTGGGCAAGAGGAGAGAGCTCCCAGCCTGGGCTCCAGCTGCTCCGACACCTTAAAACCAGCTTGAGATACCCCAGGTGAAATCAAACCACTCGGTAACAGCAGGATAAAAACACCCCGTGTCCCCATCTAGGCACCTCGCAGCAGAGGCCCACATTTCATCTGCCCTGTCTCATCTCCTGATGGGTGAGGGCGGCTCCCAAAGAGATAACTATCATGTACAAGTCCCAGCTTGGTTTGAATCGGGAGCAGGAGTGCTGGACTGCAAGAGGCCTCCGGGGCCATCATGTCCAGCCCCCTCTGTTTGCAGGGTATTGTTAACCGAGGGAACCATCACTTCAAGCCCGCACAAAACAATATTGGGAAGCACCAGGAATGCTCTTTGACCTGCCACAGGCAAAGCAGGGGGACGAAGGCACCGTCAGAGCCTGCCATGCAAGGACAGGGAGCACGTGGTCAATGCATGCTTGCAGGATCCCAGGGAAAGGACAATGCCTTATGTCAGTGGTTCCCAACCTCTTACAGAGTGCGCACCGCCAATTTAAAATGATACAACTTTAAGTACCACCAGCACATTTTTGTCACATAAAGCAATTATAATAAATCTGTTAACGCGTGCCATTGATGAGTTGTACCTGTGCCACAGATTGGGAACCGCTGCCCTATGCTACAAAGGGAGGCAAAAGCCCCCACAGTCCATTACCAGCCTGCTGCAAGGGAAATTCCTTTTTCATCCCCAGTTTGGGGACTGGTGTGACGCGAGCAGAAGAGCATGACCTTCTAGCCAGGACCCAGGAATAAAACAGAGGGGTGCTTTGGCCTTGGGGGCATCCAGAGGAAATGCTGACAAACGGGGAAAGGACAGGCCAATCTCTTCCTCCTTGCAGTCCTCCAGGGACTGCACCGCTGGCAGGCACTTATCTGACAGCACTGCTCCACCAAAGGGAAAGCTGCTGCTCTGGGGCAGCAGAGCGTTAGCACGGTGTCTTAGCTCCCCTGTCTGTGAAACAGATGTTGTGAGGACAAGAGGATATTACTGATGCATCTCAAAAGCCGTGTTTTCCACAGCTCCTGAGGTCCCTGCTGCTATGGCTCCCAGTCTAGCAGCCCCAGAGCTTGCCAGTGCAAAGCTAGTGCAAGTATGTCTCTCCGAGCTGCGGTCATGGCAGCGGCTACACTGAAGACATGCCATGAGTCACTGGTTGGCCCTTTGTTGCTCCTCCTACAGCTGTAGGAGAGTGTGGTTTGGCTTCTTTCCTTACTCTTAGCCTCACAATGGTCTTTTTGACGGCCTCAATTTGTTGCTGTCAGGTAGAACAGGCCAGATCCTCAATGCATAAACTGGTCCCAAAATGAAGAGCTGTGCCAATTGCGCTCACTGGGGTTCTGGCCTCGTGCACCCCGAGGCACGCTACCAAACACCACTCCAGCAGCCAGGTTGTGCCAACATTACTCACCATCTTGGCCACAGCCTGCTTTATTCAGACACCACGTCAGTCCCCAACAAGGGGCTTGAACTCAAAATAATTACTGCATGCCTGGAAGTAAGAGGGTTACTCACTTAGCAAAGGAGCACTGTGAGAGCCACGTGCCCCTGAGGCCTATAAACTGCAGTGGTACTATCAAGTCCCTGGTTTATTGGGTGTTGGCGGGCATAATAGTAAAAAGCAGAAGTCGCCCAAGTCCAATATTGCAGCAGTGACTAAACCCAGGCGGGATGGTGCTCTCTATAAACCTTAAGTAACTTTTTCAGAATCCATTTTCAACTTAGCTCAGGTAAGAGCCAAGGAAAACACAGGACCAGAACTGCAGTGAAGCCTCAGGCCTGCCAGAAGTCCGGCTGTGCCAGGGAGGTTGGCCTGACCGTACAGGGGCTGTGACCGTACTGTGCAGCGTGGAAGATGAGCCTCCACCTCAATGTCCTGTTCTTGCAGGCTTAAAACTGCCTGGAAACCCTCAGACAGCGGGCGAATGGAGCCTCTACCCGACCCAGACTTGGTCACGTCTGTCCTCGCCTCCTGCTTGGGAAGCCTGATGCTTCCCAGCACTGGAAGCGTTGGCAGGATGCAGCCCTTCCACGCAGCTTTTGTTTGGCTGCGCTCTAGGCTCCTGTCAGAGGCCAGGGACTCTCATACGGTCTTGCCTTACCATCCCGCAAAAGGACTAGAAATGAGACAGCAGCTTGTTTTTTATAGGGAAGGGCTCAAGGGATTTTACTGTTGTTTGCAAAAGCCGGAGATAAACAGTAAGCACCAAAAGGCATGTTCAATCCCTATGCCTTCTTTTTCCCTTGATGGGGAGAGTTTAGAGTTGTGGGCCACACTCTGGTCCTTCCACCTTTCTACGATGCTTCCTTTGGATGACAAAAAGAGCACCGAGATGGGTTTCTTTCGGGCCAGCTTTTCCCCAAGAGTAACCTGTTAGAAACATTCCCTTCAAAGTGAAATCTCAGGACGGTGAGATCTGACTAGGTTATTTCAGGTTTTATCAGCATATTGGCTCTCATACTTGGAAAAGGGTGAAATTCTCATTTGCTGTAGCAAGCGATTCTTTCCCCCACTGGATATGAGAAGCTGGAAGTTCAAAGAGCCTAACATGAAAGGCTTGAAGTGGCTTGTTTGGCAGAAATGTCAGCTTTGATAAACAGCCGAGCTTCTAGCAGACCTTGCCTGGGCTTCCTCCTGGTTTGTGTCCCAGATGCCTGTACTCTCCCCACTCCACTTGGAGAGAGAAGAAATAAAACGAAGCCTAAAAGAAGGATTCTGCTGAAATGACACAGACTTTTTGGGGAGGGAGCTGGTGTTTTGGGGCCCCAATGTCATTTATTATACTCCCTGGACACACGGAAAAGTGGAAGCAGAAGCCAGAAGATAGTAGGTCCCTAGAAACCCCTGGAAGAATGAGTTTGCAATCAGTGCAGGAGATGAGATATTTGAAATGAAAGGCAAGTTGAATTCACTGCACAGCGCTGAAGGCAGCAGGGGGAAAAAATAAAAGACTGACAGATTTTTCGCTCAGGTGCTGAACAGGAAAATCTCTGTACTAAAGACAGTATGAAAAAGTCAACAGACTTCCAGCAGGCACAACTGCTCCATGGGCCTGTTTGGCAGGGCTAAGTGAGTATAAGTAGTGCCCAAGCCCTGTGCTAACCCTCTGCACAGGGACGAATTTCATGGAGCCACCGAGTCAGAGATCTGAGCATCACAGGACGAAGCTCAGGGTCAGCCTCGTGACCATGGTGAAAACTGTTTGGTGCAGTTTTCAGATGCCTCCCGTTCTGGTGGCAACTGCATACTGCAAGTGAATGGATAATAATGAGATTTTTTTTTCACTCTGGGTAGTCGGCGCAAAACTGAGTGTAATCCAACCAACCACAAAGCAGATTTTATACACATCCTAAGATCAATCGCATAGCACCATGCCACATTTCCCTCAAGGATGCCTGAGGTGACTGGTGACTGGGCTTTTGTGTTTTTGAAAATACTAGGTATACACTGCCACCCCCACCTTTATTATTACCTCTGGGAGTCAATATCCTATCCTGCCTCTGTTGTTTGTATCTATATTCCTCACCAAAGAGTAAGAGACCTAATGTTAAGGCATCTGTGCTACATGTACCTGTTTACACACACACACTTACATGCCTCCCTTCTCTTGCCTGTTGAAGCTGATAGTCCAATAAAAATGTGCTTAAGAGGGCTAAAAATACTCATTTCCTACATTGCTAATGACTTCATACTGATATTAATGACCTGTTCACTTCCCCGCTACTTCACTCGCACTGACTTCGCACTGACTTTGCTGCAGTGATGATACGGGAACCCAGCTGGAGAGCTGCCCTGTAAAGGAGCTAGCGGCATGTTGACTATTTTCCCAGCAGGCTGCGAAATGCTCGATCTGGACCCTTGACTTGGGTCATGCTTCTGCTCTCCTCGGCTTGGGGACAGAGCCCTGGAAATGATTCTCTTTGCTCTGCTAGCAAATTCAAGGGTACAGAGCAGCCTATTGCAACGGCCTTTGCTTAAACAGGAGAAGGTGAAAAAGACCCTATTCTTGACCTTCAGGTTCCAGAAGCTGGTCCCGCAATGACATATTTTCTTTACCTTTTTCACAACAGGCACTGCTAAGAAGCAGCTCACAGTAGCAGGCGTGTCCAGACCCTTTTGTGGCGTGTTCAGTGGGCACATGCCTTGTAAGCTGTAGATATAGATCTTCTGGTCCTGCAGACACAAACACCACACGTGTATATTTTAGTAACCATTTAACATGGTTGATTTTCACTTGGACACACAGACAAGCTCCAATTTGCCACTATGAAATTGCTGAGTTTGCTTTTGTGGCTGTTGAAAGTCTATAGTTTAACCCTGTTCTCCTTGCAACTTGTTTTGGCTTTTTGTGATCCCTGCTGGTGGAAAAGGACGCGATGCCACCCCTGGATTCTCCGTAATGCAGCGTGTGATGCCATAAGCTAGCCAGGAGCACAGCAATCATCTGCACTGAGGATATGGACCCCAACCTGAACACAGGACTTGACAATCCTGACTCCACGTACAGATCAAGTCCATTTGGGCTAGTCTGTGCAGGTCAGTTTGCTGAAGGAACAGACCTATTGTGTTTCGGATCAGTTCAGCGTTACACCGCACCTCTCAATGGCACTGTAGCATCTCACGGATACTGCAGTTTGGATGCTTTTGCCCTATGTGCAGGGATAAACCTGGCCCAGTCTCATCTCCAGCTCAGCATCTTGGTGGCTCACAGGAGTAGTCGCCAAGCCAGGAAGTCCAGCTGGCAGGGATGAACGAAAGCCGGAGGTGCCACGACACCATGGGGAGATGCTGTCTCCTGCTGAACTGACTTGAAGCCAACACTGCTCTGATGCAGGCTGAGACACACAAACACAAACACTTTCAGTGTTTCAGCCTGAAATTTTTGCAAGCTTCCCTTTCCATGAGGAACATCAACCTTTCAACTTTATGGACTCTATTTGGGATGGGAGGGAGAAAAGTTGAAATACCTGACTTTTCCCCAACACGGGTTAATTTTGATTTCTCCTCAGTTCTTGTGTCCCTGCCTACATGATTAGAACTGGCTCAATTACCTGTTGCAAATAAATTACACGGTGAATAATGTCCCCTTTTTCCATTGACACAACCCAAAATTTCGTGAACGCGTTCGATAATGGTTTAACGGAGCTGGCAAAAAAATAATTTTGTTGTGTGTCCACTTCACATGGTCCTGCCCAGATGATAGAGGAGATAAATCCACCGTGCCCTCTTGGTTTTATCTTTTTAGGCTTGGATTTTCCGAGGGAACTAAAAAAAAAAGTTCCTGTTCACTTCCCAAGCAGCCAGAGGGGAACATCCATGAGAAGTCCCAGATTAAATGCATCTTGTTCCACCACCCTCTTATCACTTGCAGATAAAGATCGTTGGCAGGTGAAATAGATAGATAACTAGACAGTTTTATGTTGGAAGCTTGTAGTTTCCATGCTCATTATGAACAGCAAAAGCCCGGTGGCCCTCAACACCCATTCTCTAGACACTGGCTAATAGGTGGAAACAATGTGCGACTGAGGGAGAGCTTGACTGCCTGTTTGAGGGGTGTTGGTTGCAGCCGTGTTGGTCTAAGGACATAGGCAGACATGGTTCTTTTGGTAAATGTGACAGGTGATAGATAACCAGGATAGTGTTATGTTGAAAGGTTGTAGTTTCCATGCTTTATTTTACATGCTGGCTTCCTTTCTACCTAGGAGAGAACATAAAGAAGCAACAAACCCTCCCCGTGCCTAAAGAAGGGCGTTTGCACCTGAAAGCTTGCAAAGAACAATTTTTTCCAACTATTTAGTTGGTCTAATAAAAGATATCACATTAATCTAAAGAACCTTGACTGCCTCTTTGAGACACCCATTGTCATGCTGTTTCCACTAGCTATGCATTACTAATTTACTAAGCAAACACCATTTTTCTATATCATACACGCAAATAAACAGGTCTTCCCCTGGGGCAATACAATGCAGAAAGCCAACAGGAAAAGAGTTCTCACTTTGGGTCACGTTTACCTCAGTAGCAGTCCACAGGGTGCTCTGAACTTTTAATTGGCAGCATAACTTCATGCCTGGGCAGCTCATTCGCTCCACTTCTATGAGTCCCTTCTCTGTATTCACCACTGTGTAGTTTCTGAAAGGAGCAAATGCCATTTGTTCCAACAATGCTGCCTGTGGTGAAACTGCATCAGCAAGTAGCTGCAGCAGAAGTGCTTGCATTGTGCAGCTTGGATGATCCCCAGTGCTTTTGGCCAGGCCGTGGGTATAGCTATCCCCTTAGCAATCTGTTTGGCAGATGTAGAAAAGGCTCTTAAACCTTTTTGGGAGCTGGATAGTTTATCATAGAGGTACTTCCAAGCTCTACCGCCTATTAACTCTTTGCTAAATGTTCTCCCATGTCAGCTTTATGGTGCTGATGACTGTACTAGCAAGATGAAGCAAATGTGATGGACAAACATCTGGCTGGGATCATCTGACCCCAGTGCTCTTTCCTGCCCAGGGCAGGGGGTCCGACTTGATGATCTAATAGGTCCCTTCTGACCCTAAAATCTATGAAATCTATGATGCATCAAGCAAGAAGAAAGGTCCCTGAGTTGTTAAATTAGTTAAGAAAAAATATGAGTAATGAATATTGTTGCAAATAAAAGAACTGGTTTGTTCCAATAGGATTCACAGGGTAATACTTTCAGCTGGCATTTGGACAATACGGTATTCACACCCACATCTCTCTGTCTGAGGAGTTTCATCAGTTTTAGCACAAGAAAGTTATACTTCCTGACATTTGTATTAGATGCATGTTAATTGGCTATTCTTCTGTCCAAAGAGGTCCCAACATCCAATCAAGGAACAGAAACAATGCCGTGTCTCTGAAATGACCCACCCACATATCACAAACAACAAAGCAAATTGCTCATGAATGGTGTTTGCACCAAACGATGTAGTCTATCGTTCAATAGCATCCAGCCTCGTGGGGTGAATAGTGTATGGATGAATTAAATGGAAGCACTGAAGTCCTGATTCATAGATGTTTAAGCATGGGCTTGAGTCTGTCCTACAGTAAGGTACTCAAGTAGGTGCTTAATTCCAGACAGGGGGCTAAATCCCACTACTTCCAATGACATTTAAATATGTGCCTAAGTGCCTTGCTGAATGGGGGGAATACTGAATCAGCACCTCAGAGGGGAAGGATTTAGTGTGAAATGGCTTATTAGTCTTAGCAGAACATGTCTTTTTCCACATACAAATATTCTGTAAATATTCAAACTCAGGACATTTTCCTAATCCTTCTCACTAGACCTCAGTCAAACTCATTAAATACCCGTTATGAAACCACCGTGTTACTCACTGAAGTGGTTTGGAAAACCAGTGCTCCACATGCCTCTGGAAGGCCTGCTCATCCACTTTCACCTGCCTTTACGGAGGGCCCGTGGCACGAGTGATGACATGAGTCTGTGTTAAACCAAAGATGATTTTTTTAAAGGATAAAAAAGCCATCTACCTAGTGTCTTCCTTCCCATCCCAGAACACCACGGTGTACTCTTGCCCTTGGGAGGAGAAGAAGGCAGACTGCCTCCCACAGTGCAGCAGGTACATGAACGTAGCAAAGGCAGGGTCCTTCATGCGCCCCACAACAGAAAAGGCCACTGGACGCTGTGAGAAAATAAAACACATGTATTATAAGGGGTGTGTGTGTGTACAGAAGCCCAGCACAAAATTCATAGCTGACCCGCTGTCAACACAGTCATAATTACTACTATCGATTAATTCTTTGGTGCTAATGGCTGCGATTTTCCCAAGAGCCTAAGAGAGCTTGGGGCCCAAAGTTGCACCAAATCCTTTCCATTTCTTGGAAGAACCCACAGGTTTTCGTGCAGCTGTGCACCCCGATGGAAAATAACGCAAGTAGCAGAAATCCCAATCTTTCCTGCTTTTTCCTCCCCAACCCCTTCATTGTCCCTCTCTTCCACATGAGTATTATCCCTGAACTTCTCAAGGAGAATTTAGGAGACAGCCATGTTCTTCACAGAGCACTGACACCAGTCAATCAAAGCTGTCTGAGCTCTCTGTGGGAAGACAATGGCTCGAGAACTACAAGGGGATTAAAGAAAAAGATAATATTGTAATCCCCTGCTGTATTTTAAACCCTCTTGTGTCCTCAGGATGTTTTTAGAAACTTGTTCCTGATTTTTTTGGAGCTGCAGTCACAGGGCAGTATGTTACCGGGATTTAGTTAGTAAGGGGACACCGTGGCTGATGGAAGTTGAAAGGAAGCTCACATTCATAGAGTCATCTAAAAGTAGGGCTGGAAAGGGCCTCAGGAGGCCAGCTGGTTCAACACGGTACTGTGGGCAGTATCATCCCTAGCTAAGCCATCCTACAGAAATGTTTGTCTAGCCTATTCTTAAAACTGTACAAGCAAAACCTCATCCACAGCAGCCAGGCACAGTGCCTGAAAATGGTAAGAACACCCTAACTTGTCGCCGGTAAAGCACAGGGGCGAAGGCACTGTCACCACCCTGCCACTCAAGAAAGTGTGCCAGGTCCCCAATACTGAGGGATACAAACACCCCCAGAGCCCATGCTAGTTTGACTGTGGGGTAAAACTCCTTCCTGATGTGGCGATGTGGTGAGTGGAAGAGCAAGACCCTTTAGTCAAGAATCTCCATGAGCTTCTGGGGCACTCTGCCCGCTGCTGCCAGCTGCGCATGTCTTGGCCAGCGGGAAGGACCACCCCACTAACGTACGGCACCAGCGGGTGCTGGTCATAGCCCTCGTACCTTCTCCGGCTTTGTGTCCCAGCACTCCATCATGAGCGCCTGCATCCTGTGGAACTGCACCTCCTCCGGCTGCCCCAGCACCGGACGGATCCCTTTGGAAAGTTTCTTTGAAATCTGGAGCTGGTGCTGTCCGAGCACGGGCCGCTGGCCAGACAGCAGCTCGTACAGGACCATTCCATAGGAGAACATGTCCACCTAAAGCAAGCAACACAGAGTTAATAGTGACTCTTCCCCTGTAGCTGGAGTCTGGATGCTCTGGACAGCAGAGCTTGACTGTATTGCTAGAATCCAGGATAACGCCACCAGCACTTTCATACCTGCAAGGGGGCTGATATCCATCCCTCAACAGAGGTCCAGCCTCAGCTATCCTCAATTTAAGTCCTGTGGGTCAAACAGCTCCTCTGCAAAGTGAAGGCCCCTCTGCATAAAAGTGAATTTCTCCCAGAAGAGAATCAATGAGTGATCAAGATCACTGGGTTCTGGGCAACGACCCAGACAGTTCCTCTGTTGAGTTTTTAATCGGTATCAGGGCTAAGGAAAGCAATTTGCTTGTGGCTTTTGGACAATTAACACAGCATAACTCAGTGCTGCCACCTGCTCTTCTGATCTACCAAATGTCTCTTTGGGTGAAGATGTCCAAAGAAGGATGCCTGAAGCGAGGTCCCCAAATCAGCGGTTCCCAACCTTTTGCACCTTACGTCCCAGCAACCATTTTGTCAAAAAGCCCTGGTCCCATCAGAATAAAAAACAAAACCCCACAAAACTGCACTGTTTGAGAATATTTGTTGATTTGTCTATTTGAAGTGCAAACAACTGGCTTTTTCAATTGGGCAATGAGCTGAAGGACCACATACATGACCTTCGAGTCCCACCGGTTGAGAAACACTGCCCTAAATCCTTTGTCAGGCATCTAAAATCTTGGCTGATTTCCACAGGGGCTAAGCAAATACAGCTCCCATTAGGAGATAGCTGGGGTTGGTCAGCACCCCTGAGCCTCAGGCTGCTCACATAAGTATCTAAATGGGGACACAGAGCAGTGCTGGGCTCAGATGAGAAAACTTTAGCCAGCACACATGTAAAAGCTGCATTAAGGAACAGGGTGAAGTTTATCATCATTGGGTCCTACAGGAGGATTAGATGATGTTGTTTTCATGGAGGTCACATAGATACCTTTTCATCATAGACTATTCGTGGCCTGATCTCTGGGGCCTGGTAACCAGGTGTGCCCTCTACCCCCAGGGCTCCTTCGTGAAAGGACTGCCGGGAAATCCCATAGTCGGACAGCTTGATGTTGATGTGCTCTTTAATATCCAGGGACCACACCAAGATGTTGTCTGACTTCAGGTCGCAGAATATGATGTTCTTCTTGTGCAGGTAGGCGAGGCCAGTTGCGATCTGATATGCTATTTTGTGTGTCAGCATGTGCCCCAAAGGGACAAACGCAGCCCCTGTCACAAAAGAAAGGTGGCAGCTCTAGCAAATATAATAGTTTTTATTAACATCAAGATGATAGAAATGAGCTACGTTTAGAAAAAGTGGTGCTGAAGGTGTGCCTGGAGGCATGTATGGGTACCGTTCATGTTACTCTAGACACAAGGCTGACATCTCTCATCTATGCTTTTAGAGCCCCTTGACTTCAGAGGTTCATAACTTTATCAAAGAAATTAATGTTGAAACCTGATGAAGTGCTGAGGCCGAGGGCGAGGCTGAGGCCCTCGTAATTAAAACAGCCTCACCCAACTTTCAACTTGGCTCTCTTAAGTTTGCATTGGCAAAACTACCACAGTAAGATGGCAATTTAGTCTCTGCTACCTGATTTCCAGCAGAGAGCATGAAACACAATACACGTGGAATTAAAACAAGCTTCAAAACCCCACATGCAAAGGGGACTTGGGTATCCAGATCTGACTCATAACGTCAATTTTGATGAGGTCCCACAGCGGCCCATCTTGGAAACAATTTCATCTCCCTCCCACCCATCCAGGAATAAAGCATTTCCTTCAACCCCTTGGCCAGCAGTTTCAGCATTACCCTACAGTACCCTGCAGTGTAAGGATTAAGCAAGAAGGCTCCGCTGTTACCTCTGGAGTTTTCGGATAAGACGGTAGTGAGGCTGCCCAAAGGGGCCAAGTCCAGGGCAAAGCAGAGAGGATGGATGCTAATGCCAATCAGGGACACGATGCATGGGTGCTGCAAGGAGTGGAGCATGCTGGCTTCCTGCCGAAACTCTGAGAAGTTCTTCATGGCATCCATGGCACGCAGGTGCTTCAGCATGGTATCTAGTGAAACACCGAGATCTCTCGTTACAACCAACCAGCACTACGCACTGGGCGCCTTCTGCTTCCTCAGGAAGCTGAAGCCGTTTGTAGGAGGCAGGGAGCTGAGCAATGTAGGGCAGGGAGCTGAGCAATGTAGGGCAGGGAGCAAGTGGTGCTTTGGTTTGCACGGGGGCCATGTTCTCATTTTGCTGCAAGCCTTACTGCTGCTGTGAGAGGGAGCGACGCCACTGCCCAGAGGAACAGCTGCACAGAGGGTGTGAGGCTCTCCCAACAGCCTAAGTGACTGAGGAGCACAAGACCTGGCAAAAGCCAAGTGGAATTATTATTGCTCTTCAATCACTCACGTGATTTGGAACATCTCACCCTACAGCCTAGGTGAGAGAGTCAACACGAGACAGTCGACAACACATAGCAGCATGTTACACTATATAAAACTTAGGGGAAAGAGGCTCTTGCCCTTTCAGTCCCACCCTCATCTTGCATTTCTCCTAGGGCAGCACATGTATTTCATAGACATTAGGGCTGGAAGGGATCGTGGAAGATCATTGGGTCCAGCCCCCTACCCCAAAGGCAAGAAGTGAGCTCGGGTCAAAGGATCCCAGAAAGATAAGCGTCCAAATGCTTCTTTGTAGGCAGGCAGCCTTTGTGCTAAGGGAAAGCAAAGGCTGTTCAAGGCTAGAGTCACGGCTGGTCCCAGTCTTTTCCAAGGAGGGCTGCCAACGCTGCAGTAGCTGCTCTCTTCCACTGCTCAGGGAGGCCCCATGTCCTTAGAAGTCACAGCGAAGAGACATGCTCTCATCCAGCCTCCTCGGGGAATGGAGGAAGCCCCATCACTCACGATCTAGACCTAAGCTGCACAGAGCACTACTGAACTCAGCTGTTTCTACCCGCAAGGGGGACACCAGATGATTTACCTGACTTGGCTCTGTACCTCTCCAACTCCCCATCCATCCCAGAGGGAAGTGCCTTGAACGTGGCCCGAGAGGACTGAACTGCTATTTTTTTTTTTTTTTTTATCAAGACCCCAGCCAAAACCAACCAGTGACAGGTTCTGGACCAGCATGGAGTGAGACCGCCCTGGCCCAGAGTCTGTTGAAGACAACACAACACGGTGGACTTCACAGATGGGAGGCTGAACTGTGGACCGGTTACGCAGCTTGTCCAGGGTCACATATGGAAACCAAACCCTGATCTCTTAAGCACCAGCCCAGCGCCTTGTCCTCAAAATCAGCCTTCCTCTCTGCCAGCGAACAGCGGAGGAGAACAAACCAGGAGGGAAGGGATGTGAAATCCCCTCTTTTGTCCCTGCCCGAGGGCTCTCCCTAGGCGCTGCTCCAGGTCCCAGCTGACCCGGTGAATAGAGCACCAGCCCCAATGTCAACCGCTGTTCTCCATTTCTTGGGGGTGTTTTTTAGAGTAGAGGTTTTAAAACAATATCACCTCTCCTTCCTCACACACACATGCAAATTTTGCTGTTTTAAAGCAGTATCATGTAAAACGGGCCAAAGCCAACTACATCCTAACCCAGAAGTGCTGTGTGTACAGAGCATGTTAAGAAGGGCACGGTACCTGCAGCAGAATTAGGAGAACTCTTGCATTTTTTAATCTGAAATCTCTTCACCGCCACTCGTTTTCCTTGGTACCGTGCCTGGTATATAACCGTTCCGCTTCCCCCCTGGCCAAGAACATTGATTTCATTTTCGCTGTATTCCAGTTTGCTATTTTCCAAGAAGAGCCTGTCAGAAATGTAAAAAAAATATATATATATATAAAGCTCCCTGTGACTTGTACATTCAATCCATCTCACTTCTTCTGTCCGTTTGGTTTTTCGCATTTTAAAAGGTTTTCAGCTCAGCAACAGCTTTCCACGGGGAGGACGGGCTCGTGCCACGCCCAAGCTGCTTTGTCAGCTTTCTTTTCAACAGGCCAAAAAGCCTTGTGCGCGTTTCCCCCATGAAGAACAGCTCTATCAAGCAAGTGAAAGGGGCCGTTCAGCAAATTAAACATATCTCAGAGCAAACAAATAGTATCCTGAAAAGCATTTGAGGAGCCAAATTCCCCTTTGAGGCACATGACAAATGCAAGCTGATCATTATAAGGTATGGCCATTTTAACAGGTTTCCACCTCCTCTGCCTCCTACTCCTCTTCAGTGTTTCTGAACAAGACCAGGCTCTGATTAGGGTCCAGTGCAACCTTGGGGAGCTTGGGTACCAGCTGCTTGGGATGCCGGTTGGCTTAAAGAGTACTCAGAGCTCTGCTCTATACCCGCTAGAGAGGTGTGAGGCACACAGACAGCACAGGAGGGGAAGGACCCAAGCCTCTTGTCTTGCTTAATGCCCATATGTCTTGAGGAAGGACACTATACAATAATTTATAAGTGGGGTCGAAGTTGTGCTCTCTGGCCCCTAGTGCCTCTGTCTCCTACACACCTTTTGGGTTATAAAATCATAAAGAATTCGGACTGGAAGGGACCTTTTGAGGTCATATCTAGGCCAACCCTCTGCTTGAGGCAGGATCGTCCTCATCCAAACCGTCCTGTACAAATGCATTG
Source organism: Crocodylus porosus (assembly GCF_001723895.1). NCBI lineage: Eukaryota > Metazoa > Chordata > Crocodylia > Crocodylidae > Crocodylus > Crocodylus porosus. Next base: position 35,650,995 of record NW_017728911.1, on the reverse strand, counting down.
CCTAATATATTAGCAAAACCACACTGTCAACCCTGATACAACCAGACATAACACCCTAACCTGCCGCAGGTAAGGCAAGGGGCCCACAGCAGCTAATGTTCTGCCGCAGCAAAGCTGTTATATCAGAGCTATACAAAACTTTTGCAGTGGGACCAGGCACAAACTCAAAGCTCAGCCCAGCTTCATCAAAAGGGCCGATGCAAACATTTCAGTGCAGGGCACAGCACATACAGGTGCTTCCTCCCTTTCAAGGGACATTACTGCTCTGATGTGGAAAACCCTCCTTTCTCCATTGCTCGGTTGTCTTCTTCAATGTTCACCATGTGAGATGCTCTGACCTGCAAGGCAACTGCAGTACTGTCAATGAAATGGGTTCTTCTCAGTGAATGCTGCCCACTTCCTCTAATAAAAGGTATCATTTTGAAGCAAGAGTTCTAGTTTTTTGTATGCCATAAAAAAAATTAACACTCAGACACTTCTCAGAGTCTGCAACATGTGGAAACCTCTATACTTGAGCACTACTCAGAAGGCCTCAAAAAACTGCACCTGAAATGGGCCCTTCTTCCACAGCTCCACTGTCCTCGCAGTTAGTTACAGCAATGCAGCCTTTTCCTATATGGGCTTTGGTGTATAACGCATCCAACCTAAAATCAATATTAGCATGCAGCTGGGACTGGCTTTTGGGTGTGCAAAACCGATGGGCAAACAGACCAAGCCAAAAGAAGATCCCACTCCCCATAAATGCACTGCTTATTTAATTCTTTCATTCGAAGAAGCAAAATCTTTTGGCTCAACCCTTACATGCCTGGTGACCTTTCTCTTTGGGTTGGGAGGAAAAACTTCCTACCCACTTCCACCTTCTTTCCTGTATACAGTGCCACGATAATGGGAGTGAGGACAAGGAGCCCAGAAGGGCCTGTTGGCCAGTTAGAAGTCAAGAGATACACTTATGGTTAGGTAGAAACAACAGAGGAAATGGCAAGAAGAAATAAAGTAGAAACCATAGAGCATGTAGAGAAGAGATCAAAACCTTTGAGCAAATGGCTCAGGTTCACTTGAGGGCATGAGAAAAGTATTGGGTAATTTATTTTAAAGGCCAGTTCTCTCCTACTCAGTCATGATTAGATTTCTAAAAAGCATTAGGAGTAGTGGAGCAGGCTCCAATCATCAGGGAATGGAGGATTTCCTGAAATAAGTGGGGAAAATAGCCTTGAATAGCCCTTTGGAGACCAAAGTCTGTGAGGAGAAAATTCAGGAAATGCCATTGCTTTCTACAGCATGTTTAGCTTGATGCCCAATTTCTGGTGGATCAAATATGCTTTGGACACTAAGAAATGCTTTCATAGTCTTAAGCCTGGAAATTACATTTGAGCCAGCCAGCGGGCGCAGGATTGAATCCTTCTTAGAAAAAAAGTTCAGGGGTTTGAAGTCTCTGTCTGTGGCAGCACGTATTCTATTGAGCAGAGGCCTTCCTATGCAGGAAGTAACGGCCATGTCTCCGTGAACTGCAGCCAAAACCCTGAATCCACTGTTGAAACCAATTGTGTTGGATCTTCCCATGACAGCAGAAGCTGGAATCCAAGTCAGCTTGCCAGGAAGGGATGTGTACAGATCGCTCATCAGGAAGCTGGAGGCAATGCATTGCATGTACCCAGGCCCCTTACCTGGCTGAGGGTAGTAACCCATTCACAGCCGCCAAGCTCAAACCTCCCCCCCTCAAATTCAGGGGCTGAGTCCAAATTTGAAAATTGTAGTGAGCCCCAAATCTAAGCCCCACCCCCTTTAAATCTAATGGATGGTCAGACTCAGAACTGCATACAAACACTGCAGTAATCTTTGTGAGTAACCTATTAAAGGCTCCTTTTTCTGCATAACAGGGATTTGGAGAGACTCGTTACTGTAATGGGGCATGGTTTTTAACAGGTCAGTGCCATGCTGCATCCCTGTGATTGCAAACAGAGGAGGCACTGACTGTAAGCAAGGTGAATGCAGGCTAGGATGCAGTGTTGTGGGAGGGGGTGGGGAGAGAACTGGTCTCTGCGTCAGTGGCTGATACAGATATCTAGGAGGTAAGATGGAAGGCATGCAAAGAGAATCATATACGGCACATCTGAGGTGCAACTAGTGACTGTTAAGTAACCTTACCTAGCAGGAAAATCAGTCATGAAAAGCTCGGGGACCAGCTCTTGCAGGGGAACCGGGATATCAGGGTGGCTTGGACACTCGATGCAATCCAGCTCTATCGCTGTTAGGACACAGTCCTCCATGTTAAAATACTGCACGTCATCTGCTTTTCTGTTAGCCTCATTCTCCTCCGCTCTCAAAGTGGCACAGATGTGGCAGGGGACATACTGTTCCATCAGCAAAGTCCCGTCGCTCTCGGTAGCTGTGAGGGCTGAACGAGAAAACCCCGACAACAGACGTGAGACAACAATCCGCAGAGCTTTCAAATGCCCCCTGCTCCCAAAGCGCCCGCGGGACGAGAGCAGCTCCTCCACTTTATTAACTGTGACCAAAAAATACCTATTTGCACAACAGCCATGGGGAACAAGGACCAGATGGAAGCGATGTCAACTCAAGGCAGTCGACAGAGCTGCCCGCGCCTTTAGTCTGACCTTCAGAAGTAAGTAATAGGCAGGCTTCCTTAAAAAATATTTTCAGTGCACTGGAAATGTGGGGGTATAAGAATACAGGGCCTGAGAGCAACCCTCTGCTCACTGGATGAATGACTGCTTTGTCTTTCTCTTTGCTGGAGGGCATTTTTATCTCTCTCACCAGCGATCAATCTGCTTTGCAAGAGGTCTCGGGAATCATGGCAATGCTCAAACCTCATTGTTTTATTATTTTAAGAAACAAACTCAGAAGAAAGCCTTTGTTTTCCCCACTCTTCTCAGAGCCAGTGTTCAACATTCAGTGTTTTTTCTTTAATGAACAAATTCAGGAGAAAGCCTTACTGGGCATGCCCCCCACTTCTCAGGGCAATCTCAGATAAAACAGAAAAATGCACCTGGATAATATCGGGATGTGACAATTCTTCATTCTTGTTTTCTAAAGATCAGAGGTGAAAAGATGCTGATCTCTAAACCAATATGAGGCAATCTCAAACACAACCACAGTCATGGTTTATTTAATAAAAATTTATTTGCGGATTGAAAGACCCATTGGTTAACACTGGGCCTTATTCTGATCTCACTGTTGTAAAGCAGGAGTAATCATTCAAGTGCATACTGTTCTGCTGGTGCAGAGCTCCCAGCATTGGGTACTGGGGTCAATGGCAATGCCCCAGTGCTTTGGGTCTTAGAAATGAAACCCAGGCCTCCACTGGTGACACAGGGATTTTGTCATTGGGACCTGCACACACACTTCACTCCAGGCACACAGACCTAATTCAGCCTTTACTAAGCTCATTGGTGAGTCTTGTCACCCATTTCTTCAGGAGTAGGTGCCTGTCTTGTGTGCACAGGAACATCTCATTTGATTTTGCTTTTAGGATTTTGAGTGATGGGTCTCTCTGTAAATAATGCTCACACCTTGCTGCATCTGTGAAGAGTTGTGCGCTAGGGATCCTGCCTCTAGATCCTCTGTTTCCAAACTATCTGATCTAGTCACAGACCACCAGAAAAAAGGCTGGTGAAGTGAAGCCTTATCAGATATGAATTGCACACCACCAATAGTGGCACGCGTGTCCAGTGGTGCCAGGGACATGGACGAACAAAGATGCTAAAGCGAGCTGATGGAGTTGGGTACCTGCTGTGGAATTGCTCACATGCGGCACTTACTCGTGCGTCTGCGATTAGCCTGCTAACCGGGGCTACATTGTCCCAGGTTAGCTTGTGCTCACCGCAGGGTAACTGTGGATGCATGAAGAGTTACTGTGAAAAAGCTGGTTCCACCGTATGTCGCAACCCGCAGTTCACTCGCTTTCATCTGATCATTTGTCCCTACCCATGCTAAAGGTTGGGAACCCATACTTCGGGCTGTAAGAGTCTCAAGACTGCTTTTCAGGGGGACAGTCTTCATCTGCTGACTTGTTTTACACACACTGACAGCATGTCCTAGGAGCAATTTGCCAAAAAAAGAAAAGGTTTGAGACATAACACTGCATGGAAGACACCCGTCATTCTTACCAGGAAACCACTGATCGATCAAGGAATTGACGTGGTCCGTGATGAAAGCCATTGCTGAAAAATCTCTCATTTCTGACTGGCAGATAATTTTAATTCCACCGCTTTTCTTCTTTTTCCAGTTCACGTCGGACGATTCCACACTGCGTTAGGGAAAGTGAAAAATTACTGAGAAAGCAGCTGTAATGCATGAAAGTTAACAGCTTTTTTCTTTTTCTAGCCAAATATTTGATACTCAGAAGCATAAAACTGCAGGTCATTTATCATTAATCAAAGGAAAAGTTAGCTCAGATATGAACACGATGGCCAAACCAAATCAACTCTGCAAACGTCTGGAGAGAATGTTCTGGCACAGAAGCATGAAGAAGCTGTTGCTTACAAAGTGCAAATGGAAATACAGTCAACCCAACAGGAAATGTGAGCCTGAGCAAAGGCTGGAGATTATAGAAAAAAGCACTGGAGAGTTCAGCTGAGTACCAATAATACAACCTCAAGGGGCCAATCTCCAAAGGGAGATGCATGCCTTTAGCATGCCTTCAAAACATGCTTGAGACATTGTAAGAGACAGCTGTTTGTGTGCGACCCCTTGGGTTTTTCACAGCAATGGGATTTTGAGCTAGCTGGCTAATTCTGCACCAAACAGTTGAACATCTTTCTGTGTGCCTAGATGCATTATGCAGAGAAAGGGGAGAGTTGGCACCTCCAAAGGTTATTCAGAGAACAGTAAGTCAGAGGTGGCCAACCTGCAGCACGGCTGGTCAAGTGGCATGGCAGCCTCTGTGCATGGCAGATCAAGCAGGGAGTAGAAAGCAGAGCAGCAGTTCAGGCAAGGAGCAGAAAACAAAGCAGCTTGGGGAGGAGAAAGGGATCGGACTGGCATTCAGGGAGGGTGCAAGGCTTAAGTTGTGGCATGCAAAAAAGGTTGGTCTCGCTACAGTAAGTGATATAGAGTTGAGACCAACTGGAATCATCACCGTTGATCTAGGGTTTTATCCACTGAGTGCTAAATGCTAAAGGAAAACTTCTCTTCCATTAAAGTGAATGGGTTTGCAGGGCCCGCTAGTTTCCATTTAGTCTGACACATTTTCACATGTTCCTGGACACTCCTGCGAGGCTGGCTGCACCAGAGCACCAGTTACCTGAGGTAGCCCCCGTCAAAGGTAACGAAGAGCCCTTCCTGCCAGTAGACGGTGTGGGTCCTCTTGACCCGGAAGGTGCTGCAGCGGTTCCTCTGAGTGCCCGTGAAGCTGTAGATGGTCAGCTGCTTGTTCCTATTCTTGGTGTTCTTCTTGTTTTCAAACAGCTGAAAAGACCAGGAAAATGTGTCACAATTATTTGCTCCTGAGGCTTCTCACGTAGGGGTTTCCTTTACTCAAACCAGCAGGTTGAAAAGCTCTCTCTTCCTCAAACACTGCTCCCTGCACATCCTTTCACAGCATCTAATGACGTGTGCTCTAGCTCACGAAAGCTTGTGCTATACATCCACTTATAGACCTACTTTAGTTAGTCTCTAATGTGCAAATCTACCCTGCCTTCTCCTACTGGCCAGCTCAGGTGGTCCTCATGACCTTCCCATTACAGTGTCCAGAACTAGGAAAAAACTTGTTATCTAAGGTAATTTTGGAATTACCTAATTCCTCAAGTAATTTTGTGACAGCATGAACACAAACATAGTCACAGAAAGACAAGATTTTACATATCCCATGTAAGAGGAGAGCTATGAACCAGTGACTGGCGAGTCATGCTGTACTTCTTGTGGACAGTCACCCATTCAATTTTTTATCTGCAAACTTCAGCACAGCGTGGTAGTAAATTCATGTGTTTTGCCAGTTGGGAAGCTGCAGTGAGCAGCATAGTATAGAGATATCCCATGAATGTGGCACCTTTCGAACATGCTACTATTGAATCTCTCAGAATAAGGCACAAACGAGCAGGGAGGAGGAGTAGCCACCTACCTCTTACATCTACTCTTTTTCAGAAAGAATCACATTTGGGCATCTAAGTCTACTCAGACACTTAATAGTTGGAAGAGCATCTGACCCTAGGTGACCCACACATCAACAGTACTACTACAGTGCAAAGGCACAGGTACTAAGCGAATGGTAAAGTAGTGGAGTGACTGGATGGCTATACCAGTGTCTAGTGGCGTTAGCACATTTTACGGAGAGCTGCTGCAGACGACCATGAAATGAACAGCATCTGGCAACCTCACAAAACACTCTTGGATTTGGTTATTTCTTGTATTCAATATATACAGAATATATAGGCTGTGCCTATCACACTATGCCTCCTGGCTGGAGCACTTCAAAAGCACCCAGGCTGCATGCTGCCGTGAGCTTTCCAGCCAGAGGGTGCAACAGGGAGAAGCGACCACCTGAAACTCTGCTACCCCCACCCCATCCACCCCGGGAGCAGAGCAGATGGTCAGTGCCGGGGGGGGGCAGGGAACATCGGTGCCCTGACAATCAGAGCACTGCTGCTTCCTGCACGCCACAGCTGGGGTTCCCAGCATGTGGCTCTCCAGGCATTAGGGTGCTGGGGCCAGAGTGCAGAGAGCCACAGGACTGAAGCGCCAGGAGCCTTGGTGCCCTGAATGTACCAGGTGCTGGAAATGCAGGGAGCTGAGGTGCCCTAAATGCCACAGCCCCAGGGAGCACCCCAGGTGCTGGGAGCCCCAGGATGCAGGGAGCGCGGGGGAGTGCTAGGAGAGGGTGAGAGTGGCTTGCACTGCATGATAGCATGCTGAAGGACTGACACCTATACATATGCATGGTGCAAAATAATGCCTGCTTCCTGCTATGTTGTCCTATTGTGTTATGCTTGGGAGCATTTCATCACCCCTGGAGCCCTTTTGAAATGTTTCAACTGCTACGTCGGTCTAAACCCTGAGAGACCACAAGAGAACGAAGCAAGACAGACATGGGCCCGTGAATGTCTGTAAGCTGACTCCAAGTGATATTTATGCTTTTGTTGAATGGCAGCTTTAACTGCCTTAATTTTTTAGCAGTAACCTACCTGGAGGTCCATCTCGGCCAGGCTAATTAACATGCGAGCTATGAACCTTTGCCAAAAGCCAACTGGGACGAAGCTCATCTTGAACACCCTTTGGACCGTGTTGGTCGTCTGATGTCGTAGCCCATGGATGTCTAGTGCTGGTTTGGCTGGGAGGAGATGAGGAAGGAGGTAGCTGAAACAAATCACACATGACAGCTCAACTTTTCAACTCTGGCTTCCCAACAGCAAGCACACTATTACCACTTCATAAGCCACGGTCAGCGTGCATAGAGGGTTTCAGTGCACTGTGCATCTAGAAAGCCTTCAGATTTATGACCAGGAAAATGGAAGAGGAAGGGAGAGAGCAAGTGGCAAGAAGACTGGGCTTAATTTTCAGTAAGGAAATAAGCACGCGATGAACAGGCACGGTGCATACATGCCTCAGGAAGGTCAACTGCAGACAACAAACATCAGCGAAAAAAAAAAGAGAAGCAAAAACTAATGCCTTTAAGAAAGGTGATGAGTTGCTAGAATGACTTTGGTTTCCCTTGAGCTGTGACGACTCTTGGCCACACAACGCGCTGCCGTGTAGAGGGACCTGGGCATGTGAGCTAACAATGCCCAGGGGGAGTGCTGTATTAATAAAGCTGGCACTGTGACCTGAGTTAACTCCATGCCACAGAGATGTGCATATTCAGGGACAACATCTGTGCAGAGACTGCTCTGGTAATGAGTGAAAAACAGCAGCACCAATGCTGGATGACATTTTAGGTCTAAAAGCAACTGAACATGGAAAGAGGGTGCATTCAGAGGGAGGGAGAGAGAGAGAGAGGACTCCAGCTCCCGGAGGCTGACAGCCACGCTGCCTTGGCCTTCACCCCAGTCCTAACAGAGTTACTGCAGCCTCAGGGCTGCTCTTACAATCCAGATCACACCAGTGGTTTATGGTTCCTAAAGCACCGCACCGAAGCAGCCTGCTACACTTCTTAAGCAAATAAATGTTGATTTGTCCTAGCAACCAGTATTTGGGGAACTAAGTTTTGGTGGGAGACCAACTCCTCTTTGAAAAACAGAATAGGAGTCTGCTTATTTGGAAGAGAAAAATCATGCAAGATTATTATTTAGTTAAATTATGTTTTCAATGCTCCCCTAGATCTGGATCCTGGAAAACAAAATTGTGGGCAACTGATCTTAAAAATGGCTAATGGCTTTCACTACCTGCCCAAAACCTCGCTTTTCCCAGCCAGTAACACTCTACTGGAACAAACATGTTTGTAGAGACCTCCTCGTGTTACTGCTGTACATTAATGACCATATATTTTAATGGGATCGTAACCCAGTCCTGACTTTCAGTTTAGTCTGTCAACTGTATGTGCAAACCTGTGCCTGTGAATGACAAGGGTTTGGCATCTGACTGCTCCGCAGTCAAAATCAAGTACCTGGGTTTCTCAAGTCTATCATTCCTGCATGGAAAGACTAGAGAAACTTTTACTGTCATTTGCATAGAGGAGCAAAATTATAGCTCAAATGCTGGCCCAAAGAGGAATAATAATATATAATTTGCAAATACACAGACTCCTTGTACAGAATTGTAAGGACTTTAGTGCTATGCACTGGAAGTTAAAACTGAAGCTAGAAGCTAAAAAGCTTGACCAAGACAGAGTAGCAGTGGCAACACTGAAACTAGAACAAAATAAGGCTGGGTCAAGGCCTCAGGGTTTAGCCACAGGGTCATGTATCCTCTTACACAGCTAACGTGCCCTGTGAACAGCTGTATCAGAAAAGATCCGTTCAGAAACATCACTAGATAACAGCCTCTCTTTTATACAACACACTCAACAAAGTATGATATCATCCTACCCAACCCCTTTGGAATTCAAAATCATCACATAAATTTCTTTAACCTGTAAACTGGAATAAAATAGGTCATCCTTTTGACTTTAATTTAGCATCCAAGGCAAGGCTGGGCTACACATCTCTCACCAGGATGAATTCCGGAGACACGAAGCATATCAGACCTAAAGTTCTTGCTCCGAAAAATGAGCAGACTCACCTTATGACAGCCAATAAATTTGCCTCTGCTCATCTAAAAACGTGTCTAGGAATGTAAGGAATAAGAAGGCCAATGAGGTCTGTTGGACCGAAACCATAAGATGGTTTCTAACACAGACGGAGATTCAACACAGCATTTGAGTAGCAGCCAAAGCAAATCCTGAAACTATGCAAAACATGCCGCTGTCCATCCGTTCAGTATGTAAACTGGCAGCTGCCTTCTCTGCCCATTGCAGGAGACATGAAACCCTTATCTAGTAAACAGATAATAACTGAAATGGACCGATCGCATGGCCGGGAGATAAATCTGATGCAAGCTGCTTGTGGCAAGAGCTCCAACAGTGGTAGGAGGGCTAACCGAGTTGCTGGGTAGCTTAGATGCCTCTGAAAAGATATCAGAGGGTATCGAGCAACAGCCTGTTTCCCAGCTCCTGACACAGGTGCAATGTAATTGCCTTTGAGAAAAATGGCAGAGTGTGACCAGGAGTCAAGAAGGCCTCTGGGACTATGCAGAAGCGTTATGACTTTATCTGCGTTAAACCCGAGAAAACGTGCTGGCGTCCAGGAGCCGATTTAAACTAAGCCCGCTGGGGGATGGGGGGACTACTGCCACTGCTGGCCCGCTGAGCAACCCTCGCAAAGCCAGCAGAC
>NW_017728911.1:35619251-35641074 GCF_001723895.1 Crocodylus porosus | reverse complement strand
TGGGATCCTATGACCCCAGCTGACTTCCTGCCCCTGGGGCAGGGGGCTGGACTCGATGATCTCCCGAGGTCCCTTCCAGCCCTGATGTCTATGAATCTATGAAAGCATAATCACAATGCTGAGGCCGTGTCACTTGTGCCGGCACTCGGAGTTCCCCTAAGGGTGAGAAAGATGCAGCAAGTCTCCGAGGGAAGAGCTGGGACCTGACGCGCCAACCCAGCACTGAAGACGTGTGGTTATGATTTAACTATAAATCCAGTGAGAGTCGGGTAGGGAAAAGCAGCAGGGAACTCTGTCCAGAAGAAAGGGAAGGGGGAATAGATCCAGTAACATCCAGCAACAGGGTTCCCATGGCAAACTCCTAGGAAAACCATGGACAAACACCTCACGAGGAGCTTTGCAAACAAGACATCAGCCGTGTCACTTGGGATGTACTGGCTTGTTCCCCCTGGGGTTAGATACTTAACCTCTGCTCTCAGGGATGACATGACCAAAATTCAGGTCTCCCGGGGAACACTGGCAGGAACTCAAGAGGTTTGCTATCGTTTCTTGCAGCGAGGGTGATCTATTAGGATCAGATGGTCCAATCTCACATATTTCTTGCAAGGCAGGGATTGTTGGAACTCAGCCTTGTCATCATCTCTCACCGCTGGTTTACCCAGTCAAGTATTTTCTCATGGTGACACTACTACAATAGTTGCTTATTGTGACAAAGCTGCCTAAATAACATCTCTCCTTCCCGCTGAGCCATCCCGGCTGAGAAATTCCAACATACCTGTTATTGGCGACCGGTAATGCGATTTCAAACTTGGCCAGGAACTGGAAGTACTGTTCTTCTGTTTGTTCGGTGAACCCAGTCCCAACTAACAACATCCTGAAATCCTCTGCCTTGATCACACCGTTCTTAGCAATGGACTTGGAGCTCTTAATGTTAAAGATTCTCTGGAGACATTCGGATAACCAGACTGGATCCAGGAAATACAGGTTCCTCAGGCCATGGCTTGTGTCTGGGAAGTGCAGCAAGGTCCCTGTTTCTATGAGGAAGTTGATGGCTTTAAAAAAAACAAACAAATAAATAAATGATAAGATAAGGAAGGTGTTAAGCAACCTGCCAGCACATGAGGAGATCAGAAGAAAGCCCTGAAGGCTTTATCGAGACAAGGAACAGGCTTGGAGCATTGCCCCAACAAATAACTCCTATGGGCAGAAGATATAGCTGATTGGAGATCATCCCATTCAGCACGGTCACAAACACACCTTGTAGCTTTGCAGTGTCCCTGTCTGCCCCTACTCCAACTCAGACCCCGCTCCTGGAGTCCTTGCACAGGAACAGCTCCCACAGGCTTTTGGGGGAATATTGAGTGAGTGAGAACAGCACCCTGGGCCCCTCATATATGAAACTACAGAGAGTTTTAACAACGCTCGTGCCTGCAAGACATATGACAAGTTCATACGGCAACGTTCGTGCCTCCAAGACAGCCTCGGAACCATATGGGACCACAGGATTAGGCAATATGATACGATACACTGGTACGGTACGCTCTGGCCTGACACCCAGAAGTGTGTCAGGTGGAGGGGGTGACTTTTCTAGGGAAGAGTCTCACTGAAATACGATTAGCTTCACCTGCAGCTTTCCTAGGGCACTCATGCCACTAGCCATGACTGTCACCAGTGCCCACAGCAGAGACCTTCACTGACTCAGATGATTTCACAGCAATTATTTGCCAAGCAGCTAATTTTAGCTTTGTGATGTTTGTAAATCCCAACAGATGCCGCAGGCTAACTCCCAGGCAGTTACCGCTGTCCGGTGGCCTACCAGTCTGCAGGTCCTCGTAGTCCTTGATGTCATTCCCAGGGGTTTGCTCTAAGATTTGCTCTATCTGTTTGTCGGTTAGATATTGCACATCATCGGTCTGACTTCTTCTCTGTTGCTCCATAAGGACGGCTTCTTGGAGGCTAAGGTAACTTCTTGGGATCTGTAAGTCGCACAAGAAAACAACATGATCTATGACACCCAGCTATCTTGCTACCCCAGTTCATTCTGCAGCTGGTTCAAAGGCCCTTTGGAGAGAGAGCTATGTCTCCAGCAGATAGTTTTTTGAATTTGGTTGGACCAGAAATGAAACAATTGGGATGGGCTGCTCCAACCTGCACGCTTCCTGCAGCTGTAACCAAACAGAGCCCCAAAGACAGGTGAAAACCTCTCCCGGCTCAACAAAAACACAGCCTCTGGTTGCCTGGTGCTCAATACAAAGAGATGCTCTCACCAATCTCCCCGCGAGCTTCTGCGATCCAATGGAGCTGCCGACGTCCTTCATGTTGCATGTGACGTGGAAGATAAGCTGGCGGAGCCCATCGAGGCCTTCTAGGGTCTTACACGACAGCTCGCTGCAAAGAGAAAACAGGGCACGGAGCTGAGAGACTTAAGTGCAGCCTGAGAATTCCCCATTTTGATTCCCAATTCCCTGTGCCAGCATACATGGAAAGCCACCTCCTCCTACCAGCTGCCTTTCCTACACATGGCTCTGGTGCAGAGCCCTCTACTTCTGGGCAATGCCCTGATGGCACGGCTCATTCATCAGCTGCCTCCCCCAGTGCCCCCTGAGTGTCCAGTGCAGACAACGCCCTGGGACATCCTGGGGGCACAAGGAGGTTGGGTGCAGGGTGCTGCACTCTTGAAGCCCCAAACAGCAGATTCCAACAGGGGTTTGCTCATGCCCAAAGGGGCCTTCCAGTCCCAGGGTCAAAGCAGTCCAGTAGTGGCTTAGCACTCTCGCCACCCCCCTCCCCACTTCCCCTTCTCAGCTGGACCCTAGGATCTGGCCTTCCTGTTGGGTCCCTGAAAGCCGACCCCCTTCCTCTCTCTCACAGCTGGGAGCAGCTTTCTCCATTTCCTGCACTTCCCGTCCACCCCGTTGGCTGCATAAGAACAGTCCTCCTCTACTTCCCCCAACAAAGCCTCTTTCTTGCTGATCCCCCATATATTCTTGGGGGTAGAGGGGGCAGTGAAGACCCTTGTTTTAAAGAGGTATCCGGTATTTTAAACCGTGACCATCAATGGAGGTGGGGGTGGGCAAAGGGAAGTACATGCTCACGCAGCAGAGAGCTGAATGAATGGCTCATCAGAGTGCTTTTATCTCAGCCCCACAAAGGCTTTCCACAACATACGGAAACTTCCAGCCATGCCCTGGCTGTCCCGGATTAGTCCTGTGAGAAGCAGTGTTCCCAGCAGCTCCAGGTGATCGGTGGCAAATGACTGGGATTGTATAGGAGAGAAAGGAGAGGCAGGCAGGAAAAACAGGAGGAAACGGCAGAGGAAAGAAGCAGGAGGCTGAGAAGAACAGAAAGAGCTTGTGCAAGGGCATGAACTGGAGTTTTGGGGGTCAGCAGGGGAAGGGGGGTTTCTGCTCTGGGAGAGGACGTGGGAAGTTGCACCAAAAGTGCTGGGCACGTGCAGAATGCAGCCCCGGAGGTCTCCGAGCTGGCTTTGCCAGCGGGTGCGCAACATGTGTGGCGGAGGCAGCAGAATCCCCCTAACATGCCAGCTGTGGGACCTGGGGGCCAGCCCCCAGCAGCTGCCACAGCCAGCAGCAATATCTAGCAGCTAGGCGTCACGCTGGGCCTGCCAAGCTGCTACCAAATTCCCCACTGCTCAGCATCAGCACGCTGCTCTGGACTGAGTGCTGCACGCAAGCTCCTCCAGGGCATCCACCCCTCCTAACGGCAGAGGTGAGGCTGTGGAGCTGGACCCTGCAGCCCAGTTACAGGACAAGAAATCGCAAATGCTCTGTGTCCTCTAGGACTATTCTCTGCGGTTGCTGGGGACAGGGCTAGGAGCAATGGCCCCAAAATGCAGCAGAGGAAATTGGGGTTGGAGACTGGGAAGAACTGCCTCACTCTGCAGGTGATCAGCCATTGGAACAAGCTACCTGGAGAGGTTGCAGCATTTCCATCCCTGGAAACTGTCAAGAGCAGGTGGATAGACGGTGGCTGGGATGGGCTAGTCAGGGATGATTTCTGCCTTGAGAAGGGGGCCCCTTCCAGCCCTACTTTCCTATGATCCTATAAGGATACAGGGGTGTAAGGTTACAAGACATTAGTCCTGGAAACCTAGTGAATCCCCACCAGCTGGTCACTGGTAGCTACTAGCAGTGACAATGCTTAGGTAACAGCTATGCCTGTTCTCTTCAAAGCATTTTCAGCGACATTCATCCATCTATGAAACTCCCCTGAAAGTTCATATATTTTACCCCTATTTTACCCAGAAGGAAAATGAGGCATGGCTTCCTTCTGTGTAAGTATAGGTAGCACAATGCTGAAGGGTTTTTAAATCCCTGTGGGTGCCAAGGAAACAAGAATTTAGAAAAAAAACCAACTTCCATTCAGGGGTCAGGGCGGAGAACACAGGGTTAGATCAGGGATGTGGTACTTACTGTAAGTGTTTGAAGGTGATATCTGGAAAGCCAGTGGCCCTTGACCCTGATGGAGAGCGGCAGAGCGCCAGGACGTATGCCCGGAGAGTGGCTATCCTTTCCACCCGAAATTTTGTTTCGATGAGGTCGAGGTGCGTTCCCACTACTAACACAACAGAATTCGGGGCTTTGGCCTGCAAGAGAACACATGGCCCATGACTTGCATCCAGACAGCACGAGCATGACCCGACCAGGGGCAGATACCGATTCCAACACAATTATCTGCAGCACAGTCTTGACCATGGTTTATAAATCGGCTGTTTTTACAAGTGCTGGTGTGCACGGCTAAGGATAAAGGCGATGATGGATTTAAACCATTCAAAATAAGAATCAGAGGCAGCTGAGTTTCTAAAAGAACCCAGAAGATCCCCCTTGACGTACTGAGTTACTACTAAAGAAAAATTTCACAACCCAAGAGTGACATCTTACCTCAATGTTCAACAACCAGAACTGCAAGTTTGCAACGGCCTCTTCCCCCAAAGCCAAGTTCCATACGACTATATACAATGCTTTGTCTGTGAAGAAACACTGATTGACTGTAGACATGCTGGCGGGGCCTCCGATATCCCAGACATTGAGCTCCACTGAATCAACCTACTTAGACAAAGAGAAGTGTTTAAATCAAACAGCTCCAGTAAATCACAGGGAGATAATAGCTGAAGTATAAACCTACGCCGGGGTGCCTCCATAATGGGCGACACTAGAAGGTTTTCAATGTCCTAATTGTGCCCCCGGGAAAGGAAAAATCAACAAGCCATTGTATCCCACTTCCACACCGGAAATCCAAACCAATTGCTCGTTGCTAAGACTATAGCGGTGCTGTTGATGCTGGGAAGTCTCTAGCGGATGCTACGGGTTTTCCAGCACAGAGATCTGATTCTGAGCTGTGCATTTTGCTGGGTCCCGAATGAAAACGGTTGTCTTCCTGGCTTGCGGCACGTGTGATGGGCTTGTTTAAGCTCGCTGTCTGCTGGTGCTGCGCTGGACAGAACTGGGCTGGGGGCAGCTCTCCGTCATCATGCTCCAGTCAATCATGACCGAGTTTAACCTGTGCAACAGCCAAGGCCTTTTGGAAACATTTGCTTTCCAAGCTTCTCATGGCTTTGATTGACACCTGTGGGGCATCTTGAGAAATATTGCTGCCTTGTGCAGTATCGTCTCAAGCAGGGGCCAAAAGAAGTGCCCTCTGATCCAAAACTCTTCAGGGGAAGACCACCCTTGCTGGATAGGAACCCTACTCCTTGTATGTGGGTTCATCCAGGATATGAGCACCCTGAAACCTGCACTGCATCCTCACATGCCACGGGGATGCTAGGTTATGCTCTGATAGCCAAGGAACAGACAAGCTCAATGATTTGCTTAATCACTCCAGGAGACTGGACAGAGACCTGCACACAGCTCTGAAGTCCCAGTTTAGGACTCTTAACCACTCATCACTCAGGAGTCAGAGGGCTTTACTAGCTCTAGAGTGAGCGCTGGCAGCTTGCACACAAGCAGCTGAGCTGTAGACCCCTTATTTACCACTTGGAAGCCAGCAAATAGGTCCCAGTACAATGTTGAGCGAGTCCCTAGAGCCACATTCTCAACAGTGCCTGGCACCTAAAGGTGTAGATTAGTGCCCGGAGCATCTGCATGAACTAGCTTTCAACTGCTGTTGTAATCCAGGAAAGCGGGACAACTTACTGAAATCAATAAAAACACGAAACCTATTTCCACCTTTAGATGCCTAAGGGTCTTTGAAAACCTGGTGCCCAGAAGAAAAGGATGGAGAGTTTCAGGAATGGGCAAGGAGCGACTAAGGATAAAGAACGAAGCTAGAACAGGACAGCAGTGGGGAACGGGCAGGGCATGTTCAGTCCCATCCTCTCCAAGACCTGCAAACAGCCCTCAAGGGACAAGCTACTTCCCCACTGAGAAGCCCTTCTGAACCAAACAGCTCCATCTAGGTAAGTATCTTGGACTGTGACTCACCTTAGCTTTGTACCCGGCTGGTTTCTGAAGCTCCCATTTTGTTGTCCGTATGGTGGCATCGCTGTGCATCACCTGTGGGACTTTCCCCGTCTGCAAAATCTCTATCAGTGTCGACTTCCCCTGACGCGGGGGTCCAACGACAATCATCTTCATCAGCTTGCACTTCTCAGCCTTGCGCAGCTGAGCTCGTAAATACGCCAGAACTGTTTTGGGGCCTGTTGGAGAAAGGGTGCAAGGATTAACCCATGGCGAGCATGTGAATGTGCATGGCAGGGCAGTACC
The DNA here is from genome assembly GCF_001723895.1 of Crocodylus porosus. NCBI lineage: Eukaryota > Metazoa > Chordata > Crocodylia > Crocodylidae > Crocodylus > Crocodylus porosus. Next base: position 35,634,349 of record NW_017728911.1, on the reverse strand, counting down.
GAGTCTCACATGGTAGGCAGGCCGGCAGAATGAATGTTTTCAGTGCAGATTCCCTGTTGCTTGAAAGGGCTAATAAACAAAAAGCAAGCGAGCCCTAACTGGGAAGACCCGAAACAGAGCCCCTGGAAAGTGTCGATGCAGTAAGTCTACAATGAATCAGTGTGAAAACAAAAGCAAGCCTTGCTTCTCATTCTCCAGAAGCAAAAAAGGAAGCATAAACTCTAATTCAGCTTTGGGAAAATACTCCGCTTTTCCTCAGACTTCCATGTTTCTAGTTAAATTCACACTTAAGCCACAGACCTTCGTTTTAGAAGAAATAATTCTCATTAACTTTATTTCCATAGGATTTTCTTACATGTATTAAAAATAGGACTATGCTGTTGTCATTGGTCCAAATGCAACAGCTTACAAGAGTATTGTTGAAGAGTTTGGGGCCATGACTGTGAAATATTTTAATATGTCTGTAGAAGGGCTGTCAAAATATTATCAAGTATCAGTGTGCCTAGACAACACCCTGTCAAACCTCTCTAGCATATGCATTAGGAACAAAACACTACATTAATATGTGCGTATTGCAAGACAAAAAAAAAATATCAATCTATGTGGGAAGTTCTCTGTGCAGTTTCTTTTAGCAACGACAAAGGTTTGGGCCAATGCGATTCTTTCCTGATCCAGGCAATCAGAATCACTTCTATTTCATTATCATCTTGGACATCCACGGAGGGTGGGGCTTACCTTCTTTTCTGATCTCCACAGGAACATTGCTGATATTTAGTTCCTCGGTGTCCAGCTGCCAAAGATTAGCCAGCTGTCCAAGTTCTGGAGGAAGCTCTCGGATGCCAGGGTTACTGTACAAAAGTAAATGCAGGCTTTGAACATATACAGTGCCTCTTACCGGCTCCTATGACACCATTCTGTCCATGCAAAAATCTGCCCCCAGTTTTCCTTTAACATTTTAATCAGGATACTTAACCCACACCCAGTGTTGTCAAGTGATTTGTAAATTTAATTAATACTGGGATCACCTCTGAGAGACAGAGGAGAATTATCCGTGTCCATTTTACAGATAAGGAAACTTAGGCATGGATGTTTAGTCATTAGCTCAAGGGCAAGGAAGCTGTGGCAGTGGAGAGCCAGAAGGGCGCTCAGACACATGAGGTACCAGTGTTGTACAAAACCACCATAAATACTCCTTCACCTAAAGATTAAATCCCCACCTATATTACAGAGATTTATGGGGCCTGCATGGCGCTATGGGCCATCTGCTCTATGACTTCAAGGGAGTTTGTCACCTATGGTTGCAAAGTAAGAGAGAAGGGTCCTTATAAAAGCAGCAGAGAAATAACGTGACTTTTGACGACACAACTCACTTTCCTAAATAAAGCTCCGTTAAACTTTTCAGAAGGCAAATGGACTGCGGGACGACATCTAACTGATTGTCGTTCAGATACAGGACTTCTAGAGAGTCGCTGAGGTACGTAGGAAACTCCAGGAAGGAACCTGCAATGGCAAGAGAGAAAGCAGAAAGTTGAGAGCAGGCTGCAGCTTTAAAAATACACCACAGGGCTCCAGACCCCCAGCCCTTGATCTTAACTATTCACAGAGGTCCCTAGCAGTAACACAGAGTAGCACAGACCCTGGGTTTTCCAATCTCAGCACTATGTGTTGGGAGATGACTAGTCCCCACCACGGTGGCCAGGTATTCAGTGGCACGCTGAGGAACAGAGTCGGCCTCCAGGTTACTGATGGGAGTCAGTTTAGGAAAGTATGTCTTGGGACAGCATCTGTCCCCTTCCTGCTGGAAACTGCCTATTGTGAGGTGCTTCTTGGACCACCACCACTCCAGACCTTGTGGCTTGCACTGAGAACTGGGACTACGACCAGTTTGGATGTAAACAGCACCACATTATAGCCCGGTAACCACATATGGGCAACCTGGTGTGGACAAAGTCTGGAGGATTGGGTCTGCTTGTATAGTTAACCTTTCAGATGGGCGAGCCACCCAGCAGCAAGAGTCACCAGCGATAGCACAGGGGAGCTGAGACTATGCACTCTTCCACTGTGGCCTTTCATGTCCAATCTGTGCAAGGCAGAGAGTGCAGATGGGGGAAGAAGGACATTTTGGAGTAGCAATGGTGGAGCAAGTTGGGCTGGGCAGTTGGAGAGAAGAACACATGGAAAGAAAGCGGGTACAAACAGCTGGAGGAAGAAGAGAAAGAAAACCCCAAGCAATAGAGCACACACCAGACAGCACTCCAAAACACTGTCTTTCCCGTTTGTCTATTTAGGCTGCACACACATCAGGGCAAAGGAGTCTCCCTATGTGTTTGAACAGTGTTCAGTGTGTTTTGGGTGTGACCCAAACACTAGGAGTGATAACTGAATCACCAGGCTGCTTTTGCTGGCATGGTTCGGAGAAAGAAATCCAACTAGCTGCAAAGCTGATCATTTTGTTGTATTCGATACTTCTGCAACGACTGCACAGAATACCAGGATGAAGGGTAACGCTCCTGTGTGCCGTCCTGTGGACATCTACCAGGAAGAATTAGGCCAGAAGTAGACAAGGAGAAGGATACAGCTGGGGAGACCCTGCACAGGAAATCCTATGTCATCCATTACATTCTTGGTCCATCATTTCAATAAAAGCAAATCACAAAAGTTAAAAGAGCCCCAAGACTACTACAGTTACACTTCTCCAAAGACGTGTTCTTCCATTCAAATGATGTTTGAAGAATGGCTGTAACTACAATGAATCTGAAAAACACCAGTGGAAAAGATAATGGTGGCCAGTTTCCTAAAAAAAAAAGTCCTCTTAGTTCTGACAGCAGTCCGTGCTTGGATGACAGCCCCGGGCCAGGGAGATGTGCTTGTTCTGCAGTCAGTGGCCCTGTTTGTGCCGGAAGGGCCTGTTCTGTGGGAGCAAGCACATCACAGCCTGGCCGAGTCTTCACATGCAAATTATCTTCTAATCGCTGTAAGTAAACAAGATCTCTCAGGGGCTCACTATTTTCTGATTTATCATAAAGTTAATCTATACATTGAGTATTTAAGGTTCCTGGAACAAATCTAGACATAGGCAAGTGGTATGGGGATACGGGGAGTCATGTGCCCCCCCCGACAGGGCCGTCCCCACCACCGATGCTGCTGGCAGCATCTGCGGGTGCTCGCCATCCCCATCCCCGACACCAACACTTGTGGTAGTGTCAGCAGTTGCTCGCCAGTCCCATCCTCGCCACCAACAGCATCTGCAAGTGCTTGCCAGTCCCATCCCTGCCAGCAATGCCACCGGCGGCTTCCAGTCACCCATGAATCTAGATATAAAGACCAGGAGTGTCAACACATCTGGCCCGTGCACTTGAAAAGTGGTGCAGGGCTGGTCCACAGGCCAGGTGAACGGTGCATGGCTGGCCTTGTGGATCAGATCGGGCTAAGAGAGCTGCCCTAGTTTGAAACATGCCATGTGCAGTGTGGGTCAACTTTAGATCCAGGAGCAGCACTGGGGGCCGGATGACAGTGCCCCACAGATTTTTGACACCCAGATACAGACAGATCTAGTGCAGCTTGGACCCGAAGGAATTAGACCAGATATAGCAGCAGCACACCCAGCTCTTTGCATAACCCTCGGTGCAGAAGGCTGCACGGTGCTGGAACCAGGTTTGGGGAGTGCACGAATGGTGACAATTTATTCAGGAGTTATTTAGGACTCTTCTGGCTGCTGTTTGCATTTTCTTTTAAAGTTTTTTGGAAACCCCCCCACAAACTACCCTAAAAATAGCTTTGGATGAGTACACTGCACAAACCCAACCGTCTGCACAGGCAGAAAGGTATTTGAGTTTTATCAATGCAGTGGCTGAAGCATCCATAAATGATCTCCAGCAAATCATTTCCTGGACATGAGTAAACACCTCGCTGGGTAGGACTATATCAGACACAGAGTGCTGTTTTTGGGGCGTGCGGCAGAAAAATGGATCTGGTCTGTCTCCTGTCCACAATTCATATTCTTCCACCTCTTGACGGTCTCTCCCCGCCCTACGAGGCAGCACCTGGCTAAGGAGATTGATAAGCGATTGAGAACGTGACTTTATTCTGTCTCGGTGGCTAGTCAATCCAGTTGCCATCCAGGGACTAGAAGACTTATTCTAACTTATACCTTGCCAAAGAGGATGCCTTTCAGGGGCTGGAGGGTGTTTGAAAGCAGTGACAAATGGCCCACATGCACTTGGCCCCATCCCATTGTCTGGGGAAGGCGCTGTTATGAAGAGTAAGTTATGCTGGCCCTGCCTCCTTCAGGAGTTCCTGCTGGTGCACAGGCCCTCAGGGAGCGGGCTAAGCTGGTTTTATGATGCCTCATGCCACTGTGCTATGTAGCAGCACTGAGCATATCTCATTTCAATGGGGCATGTTTTCTAGTGTATAAGATGCATGCCCCCCATAAAAGCTAAGCCAGGTGGGTGGAGGGGAAGGTTTCTAGACTGAATTTGGATTGATTTTTTATTACAATGATGACTGTTTTTCATTGTGTAGCTGCAGTGGGTATGACGCACTTTAATTTTAGATTGCCTACTGTCAGGGGGGAAGTGGATGGTATGTGCTGGAAAACATCGGTCGTGCAACATCAGTCACCGTGGCTGAGGCCCCTTTGCCTGTGCACCTCACTGATGGACACAGCAGTGCATGCTATGTAGACCCCCTACCAGGCTGACTACTTCACATCCCCTCTTCACCTCCCTCATCCCCTTGTTCCAGGACTGGACACACCTGCTATCATTTCTCCTCTCTTTTTCTACTCCATTTCCAGCTCTTTTCTCTATGTAGCTCTGCAGAAGCAGGTGCAGAAGGTGGGCATTACTGGGGGCACCTAAGGAGTGTGTGCATGCTGTGGGTTGGGGTACTGGCAAGCCAAGCCAGGTCTTTGCTTCAATATACTGTGGGGATTAGGCCTTCATCTCCCCACCCAGCTGCAAAATGCTTAATATGCCACTTTGGAGAGTGGAGAGGCTGATGCCCCAGGTTTTGCAGGATTCTTCAGGACACAGCAGCTATAAGGTCCCATTTCCTGCTGATGGCACCGCACTCACCTTTCTACCCATGTTTTGCCTTTTCTATTTTAACTTGCTAAATAGGAAAGAGAAATCTCTTCCTCATGGAAGGGATTTGCACCCCTTGGCTGGACGCCCCCATTGCATGCTGGATGCTGGACACCACCTCCTGCTTCTGCAGAGGAAATGTTGCAAGTGTAGTGAGATGAGATTACTACATGGGCAAGGGATCCATTCTCACTCGGAGGTCCAGGTGCGTGTCCAAATGGGTCTCTGCCTTCCAAGTGTACCATTCTGAGCCCCTGACCAACTATAACTGCATCACAGCTTCAATGGAAAACTAATCCCAAATGTTCTTCGTGTGAACCTCAACTCATACATGGCAGGCAAAGCAGGAAGAAGAGTGCTTGCAAGAGTTCATTGCCGAATGACACCTCTTCCTCGCTCACAGTCCCACTTAACTGCGATCAGATCCGAAAGGTGCGTCTCGGGCATCTAAATTTTATTCCACTCATCTATGCAAGTCCCTTAGTACTTGCTCAGTCAGTACCTCCCATAGCTCATTAAAGCTGAGTGCCTTGAAGCACAAACAAACAGAAAAGAGGAGCAAATTGCTCCTACCAAGATCAGGCATCAACATGGAGATCTGCAAGTGGTCTTTTGATCTTTACAGGGTTCATAGATTCATAGATTGTAGAGTTGGAACGAACCATGAAGGATCATCGTGTCCGACCCCCTGCCCCTGGCAGGAAAGAGGACCGAGGTCAGACGACCCCAGCCAGGTGATTGTCAAGCCTCCTCTTGAAGACCTCCAGGTTAGGTGACAGCACCACCTCTCTTGGCAGCCCGTCCCAGACTCTGGCCACCCTTACTGTAAAAAATGTCTTCCTAATGTCTAACCTGAATCTACTCTCCACTAGTTTGTACCCATTATTCCTGGTTACTCCTAGGGGTGCCCTGGTAAATGCCTCATCTCCAACTCCCTGTTGTCCTCCCTTGATAAACTTATAGGTGGCTACAAGGTCTCCCCTCAGCCGTCTCTTGTGAAAACTGAAGCGATCCAGATCCCTCAACCTCCCCTTGTAGGGTCTTGCATGGAGGCCACTAATTATGTGAGTGGCCTCCTCTGGACCCTGTCCAGATCCTCCATGTCCCTCTTGAAGTGCAGTGCCCAAAACTGGACACAGTACTCCAACTGCGGCCTGACCAGTGCCGCATAGAGGGGGAGCATCACCTCCCTCGATCTGCTGGTCATGCATCTGCTAATGCACAATAAGGTGCGATTGGCTTTGTTGATGGCTTCCTTACACTGCCGGCTCACGTTCTTCTTGGAGTCAACTATGACTCCAACGTCCCTTGCAGCTGCTCAGCTGCTGAGGAAGTCATCCCCTAACCTGTAGGTGTGCTGAGGATTCCTCCTCCCTAGGTGGAGTACCTTGCATTTATCCTTGTTGAATTGCAACCTATTCTGTTCTGCCCATTGATCAACCTGTCCAGATCAGCCTGTATCTGCTCCCTGCCCTCCAGCGTGTTAACTTGCCCCATAATTTGGTATCATCTGTGAATTTGGAGATGGTGCTCTCTGCACCCTCATCCAAATTGCTGATGAAGATATTAAATAACACTGGGTTTTACCTATAGCACTCAGAAGAGTCTCCCAAATGCAAACCTTCAAAGTGAGACAAGCAGTCCAGGACAAAACCCACTTTGCTAATTCAGCCACTGAGACAAAAGTGATGCCACTAAATACCAGTTAGCTTTCCCGGGTCAGTGTACCAAGGACTGGCCAGACTGACTTCCCAAACACATTCTTTAGCCACGCAGGCAGTCCATACCACCATGTTCCTCATTTTCATGATTAAACATTTTCTTCTTGCTTAAATGCCACTGGCAGCCAAACTTATAATGACCCCTTCTCAGCCAGACTTCAACAGCCCTGTCTCTTTGCTGTCCTCTCCACAACCTCCCTCCCTGTTCCTGGCTAGGGCAGGAGGCCGCCGTATCTCGTACCTGTCTCGATGGTTGAACGTGGTCGGCTTCTTGTAGTGAAGAATGCAATCCGCTTGGTTTTAAATCCCTCCTCATTTCTGGGGATAAAACACAAGGTAAAGAGAAGCATATGAGAAGGCGGGAGGCCATGCCTGTGGATACACACACCAAGTCTGCGGCCACTGAGGGTTCACAGCCCCTTGTGTGATTTTAGAGCATGTTTATTGGTGCAGGACAGAAAGGCATCAGCAACAGAGATCAGTGTAGGTCCAATGCCACCAACAGTAGCGACTACTGGGACCCAAGGTTCCCGGTTTGGACTCCACAGTGCCCTTCCCCTTGCAATGTTTGGTGCTCTGGGATACTCGGTCGCTTCCCTTGTGAAAAGCACACTTAGCCTTGTGCTTTATGAGCATCAAGGGTAAGTAAGCTGCCAAACAGCACACTGAACAAGCTTCCTGGAGACTCTGGAGAGCAGCACAGCTGCCTTTTCTGGTAACAGAGAGAGCCCCTCCAATGCGATAATGCAAGAGTAATGCTGCAGAAATGCATGGAGAGTCCTGTAGAGCAGTGCTGTACCCCTGCTGGTTGACCAGGTGGATCACGATGACTCCCGAACAGCTGCTGGGTGTGCATTTGCATGGGGAGCACAACATGTCTATAGGCACCTCTAGAGAAGGCACTAGGCCTACAGGTGTGCATAACCCACACCCTTTCCAAATGGAAAAATATCACTCCACATTCGCCTCGCCTCTTCTGAAGAGCCCGCATGATCGGTCTGCTCTGTGAACCAACAGCCTGTTGCATGCATGGACTCCCAAGCCGAAATCAAGTGGCTGAATATTTATGGATCAGATATGCCCTGCTACAAATAAGCATTCATAAAGAAAATGCTGTCACTAGCAGAAGGAAGATTCTGCAGGTATTATTTCATGCATTACTTGTAAGTAATGTAGTGTATGCCAAGGAGATCGACTGATACGTTTTCATTGCCATAAGTATGTAAAACATGGGAAAGAGAGGTGGTTCATACTCCACAGACAACTTTACATTATGTAGACCAAGAGGCAATGATTTCTGTGGGTGATATATTTTATTGGACCAACTGCAGAGTTGGAAAAGACATGTTATATGTAGGTAATTCATCCACTAGGTCCACAAAAGCACTGGCGCTTTCTACACAAGGCAAGGGACTGGTGTTTCTGGCAACCTTGGTTTCCCTTGTAGCTCTAACACAAACTGAAAAAGAAAATCTTACTTTCCAAGCTGATTCCTGGAGAGATCCAGGGACTTGAGCTGTCTACAAGTCCACTTCTCTTGAGAAGGCAGCACCACCAGCTGATTTCCCAACAGCTTCAGAGACACCAAAGCCTGAAAGTGAAATATCTGGCCCTCAGGAAAAGCAATCCATCAAACAGGCAGGAAGAGACATGGTTAGCAGGCCTGCTGAAACTGCACAGGAATGAAGGCAGCTAACTAGAGATGCACTTTCTAGCATACAAACATACCCTCTTTTATCCTTCTGCAGCACATATGCTGACTACACCTCTTCTACAAAGCTGTGTGTGTTAGCTCAGTGGGATTACCCACTTATTTGCTGAAGGACTCAATGAGAAATTATAAACCTAAAGGGAAACTTTATCTGGATTCTTAAGGGAATATTCCCAAGTGGAAAATTTGTCAGCTCTAGCACATATACATATGGATTAATATATGAATAGGTTCAGATGAGACAAAAGTCAGTCTCAAATAGGTTTCATATGCAAAAATAGGAGCTTTCTGTGTTGCAGGAATTGAACTCCTACTCTTATCTGTTGTTTAGACAGCAAAGCAAAATAATGTGCATGTACTTTTCCCTGTCTAGACCAGCGATTCTCAACTTTTTGGCCCTGCTGGCCAGGCGAGTGGTGTGGGGCTGGTCCTGCATGCCAGAATCAGGCCTGTGGCTGGATCAGGTCTGGCACAGCCCTGGCTAGTCCCCAGAGCCATGTCTTATCCCCACATGCCAGAATCAGACCACTGGGCCCTGTACTGATCCCATATCAGGGCCTTGCAACCCCTCTGTTTAGCATGTGCACTGGGATCAGAGCCCTAACATCCTCATGCTTCCTCAATCCAGCCCCATGTGCTGGGATTGGGCCTCATGCCATCCTGTGTGCCCAATTCAGCAAGCAGAGACATGGACTGTGGATGACAGTACCAGGGGCCAGGTCTGGCCTGGAGGCCAGGGGTTGAGTACCTCTGGTCTATAATATCTGGTTACTTTTCTCCCTGACTTAAGACTGGACATTGAAACTTGACAGGTTGTTTCCACTTCTGCTTCTTATGCATTATGTCACACTATGTACACATGATTCAATGCTGAATACTATACAGCTTCACTACAGGACACAGTATGATGAACTGTATCCTATAAAGGCCAAATTCTCTACTATCATAACTCCATGAAAGTTAATACACTGCAGCCAAAGTAAATGGAGTGATGCCAGCCAAGACTTTGTATTGGAGATGCGGTGAATGAGGGAGATGAATGCAACGTGGTCGCAGCAGACTTGGCAGCTGAGCAGAACAGTATTTAATGTGCAACATGCTCCCTCCAGCGACAGCTCAGGGTGCTGCAGGGCTGTTACTGCTGGAAAGAGCCAACCAAATGCACAATAACATGGACTATTAGCAGAGCCCTTGAAGGGAATGATGGAAGACGTGTGTCCAATTAACTTTAAGGCAAGAAGTAATTCTGAGCAAAAGGCCTTTGAAGAAGTACATACAAATTAGCCATAAAGCCTTCTCTCCATCTCCCCTCACTTACAGCTTCTGTTAAAATTGCCCTACCCTTGGTTTCAGCACCAGTTGAACCAGAGGACTCAACCTGCACCCTGGGCCGCGTTCCCTGCAAGCATCAGCACAGGCTTTCTGCGTGAGGGAGCTCTCCCAGGACCAGGTGTCAGACTTCTACTGCTGGGCTGGAGGATGGAGCACCGGGATGTACACAACTCAATGCGATTGAGCGGTGGGGCTCTGGGATGCAGAGACGAATGCAAGCCACGTGTCCCAGGAAAGCCTGTGCTTCTACCTTCCCAGGAGAGTTCAAGCTGGAGTCCTGGGAGATGGAGGCCACATTTGCATGCATGTCTAGGGGAATGCTGATTACTTTTTCTTGACTGGGGCTGGCCAGCGAGTGTGGATAACACCAAGGCTCTAGTATTCACTGTCGCTTCATGTGCTTGGAGAAGGATCAGTTGAGCCCTGTGTGGTCCTGTTCATTGCAGCGTGCCCAGACCCAAGGTGTAGGCGGCCCAGTTGAGGGGACAGGCATGTTCTTACTCGGGGGCACAGGCGCATCATGTGGATCACAGTCCAGCTCTGGGTAACTGGGAACACTTGCCACTTTTCTATTTTATCTGAATAAGCCTAAAGACCCAGAGACAGGAGCTGCCATCATTAACTAGAGCAGGGCGGCCAACCCATGGCACAAGTGTGTGGCACACAGCAGACCAGGGAAGGGACAGGCAGCACAGCAGCAGACTGGGCAGCAGGGAGGAGAAAGTAGAGCAGCATATCAGTCGGGGAGCACAGGACATGAAGCAGAAATCAGAGCAGCACATCAGGCAGGGGAAAGGGATTGGACTGGCACTCAGGGAAGGTGTGGGGCTAATTTGTGGCATGCCTGCTGAAAATGTTGGCCCCCGCTGAACCACAGCATCTGGGGGCCTAACCAAGTCTGTCAGGGGCTAAATCATGGTCAGTGGAGAATGTATGAAGCACCGTTCGCACAGGCTACACTGGAAGTGATCCCGTCATGCTTAAAGTCCAGCAGAGCTGTCAAAAGCCAGGCCCTGTGCTTGAGCCACGTCTGTTGTACATGCTCCAAGGTTTCATAGCAAGCACTCCCCAGGGCATGGACACAGCCCCCATTCATAATGTAGATTTCACACTTGCAGACATGTTGCCAGACCAGATTCAGAGGCAATTCCCTTCTCTCCTGTCCCTCAATTATTCAAGGATGCAGTTATGAACAGCCCAATATCTATGCCCACAACTTAGAACCACAACGCAGAGCTTAGTGGCAAAAACAGTCATTCCACAGACACAAAACTGCAGGCACCAACTGGTTTTCTAAAGGGGATCCCTCAGGAGTGTTACAGGTGGTGCACGGAGATCACATGTGCCACAGCTGAAGTGTAGCAGCTTGTGGGGAAGCAGGGTGAATACAGAACACCATACAGGCACTGGGCCAGAAGTGAAGGGGCCCTGCTACTGAACATGAAAGAAGCATCTAGGCCCTTGTTCATCCACACACCTGCATGCCCGCACCCACGCGCCCCTGCATGCCCGCACCCACACGCCGCATGCCCGCACCCACACGCCGCATGCCCGCACCCACACGCCCACACGTACCTGCATGCACTCACACACACACATGCACACCATTCTAACAAGGTCCAACGGGCTAAGCTATTTGAACAGATGAAGGCAATGAAGGTTTTATGCTCACCTCAAGCTGGAAGAGCCCCTGAGGAACTTCTTTTAATGCATTTTCAGAAAAATCCACTTCTTTCAGGTGATATTTCCAGAAAATAGCAAAGGTGTCTGGGAGGGACTGCAGGGCATTTCTAGCTGCTTTACAGCATTTCTGGAAGCACAAAGGAAAAATATGTTCAGCAGAGTAAAGAACCCCAAGATGCAACTCTCTGGAAACAGGCTGATTGAGTGTCGCATGGTTTGTGTGTGGATACAGTGTGAATACAGTGGATTTCTGCAAGCTTCTTAGATCTTCAAGAAACAAAAAGCTACAAAATGAAGGATTGTGTGCACATAGGTTTGTTGTCCTGGAGAGGTGAACACCAAGCAGCTGCTAACACATTTTGAAAGAACTTGCTCAACTGGTGGCCAAATTTCTTTTTAAAAATACGTATTTAAATATTATTTTAAAGATCAGGATCACTTGCTTTGCCCCTGACACATGCCTTTAAACAAAATATTCCTTGTTTTTTCATCATTATCCAGATGAAAGTGGGAGGGTTTTTGTTCTCCTGAAATACTGAAGAACTAGCTGACAGTGACACAGGGGTATTAGTATGCTGTCAAAAGTCAGAGACGTTGCTAGCCATGTTAGTCTGAAGTCAAGCAGAAGGCAGGGCAGATTTGCACCTTAGTGACTAACAAAAGAGTGTGTGTATGTGTATGTGGTCAGAAAGACGGACGGACACAGAGACAGCACAAGCTTTTGTGGGCTGTAGCCCGCTCCATCAGATGCTTCAGCCCACAAAAGCTTGTGCTATATAGATCTATCTACTTGGCTTAGTTTATAAAATGCAAATCTACCCTGCCTTCTGCCTGTCAAAGTCAATCAAAACAAAGGCTGTGGTTTTGGTAAAATGACTCTACACATCCTTTGGCTCATATAAGCTGGGATCACAGGTGTTTGCCTTCTCCATATGAGGTAGCATTGGCCTTCACTTGAACACTCGCTCACAGAGTATTGGGAACAGACCTCCAAGAGACCGACTTGGAGGCTCTGAAAGAGGAAGTCTCCCCAGTAGCACTGCTGCAATGGCAGAGTGGCTTTTGGGCCTCCACACAGCAGCACAACAGCAATGAATCACGTTGTGTTTCTTTGCGCTGCGTCTTCACACTATGAAAAGGTATACACAGGCTTCTGACTCACCAAGGGGCAGGCCCAGGGGTCTGGAAACACCTTCAGGTTATTTCTAGAAACATGCAGGACATTCAGGGATTTGAGGCAGCACAGGAACGTGGTGGGCAGCTCCATCAAGCGGTTGTCGGATACGTCCAGTTCTTGCAGTTTCCTCAGTCCAATCCAATTAGTTGCTGGAAGATACAAAAGCATCACAAGTCTGGTGAGGGGCTGTCACTGGCAATGCTACCTATGAAAAAAACTCCTGATGACATCCATGTGCTTTGGACGAGTATCCTGAGAGGTGCTAGGCACCTTCAGCTACTCTTGGCTTTTATGGGTGAGGGCTTGTGGGATGAGGTAGGGGTGGATTTGGGTCTTGCTTGCAAAATCAAACCTAGAATGGCAAATGGAAACCTGAGCTCAGTCATGGGCACACACATACTATTTTCCTCTTCAAACAGCTTCTCCATGTAATTTTTGGCAGCAAGGAGTTTCTGAAGTTTTGTGAGATGCAGGAATCCGGAGGGGAGAGTGGTGAGCCTGTTCATGGAGACGTCGACCTCAAGCAACCTGTAAGAGCAAGAAGCATCCAGTAAGGCCTGAATAAAAGGCATAGCCATGACCAGAGCTGTAAGACAAACATCCATTAACGGGAACATTTTGGAGCTCCCACACTACGTATGTCCTCATAAGCCATGGCAAAGAGCTATCCTTTTCAAATGGAGAGCCCCAATAATCAACAAGGAAAAGGGTTCATAATCAAACAGCACTGAATCTGACCATATGGAGATAAACCTAGGTGGACCATCAACACATTGCTCATGTACCCAGCAAGGACGTTTTTAGCCTGCCATGTCTGCTCCGCTGAGTGAACTGCAGCAGCATTTTGCCCTTGCTCTGCTTTGAAGGAAAGGGAGTGGGGAGGCCAGACCCACCTGGTACATATAATTTCATCAGACAACTGCACGCCGGGCAGTTCTGTCAGCTGGTTGTTAGACAAGTTCAGTCTCCTGAGGTTCATCAGGCCCCATGGGATCACGGACGGAAGGGTGACCAGGCAATTGGCAGAGAGATCGAGCTCGGTGATCCGGCACGAGATGTCAATCAGCCAGTCCAAGTCCACCCAGGGCAGTCTGAGGTTCGTCCAGCTCACACGAAGGAGCTGCAGGCCCAAGAAGGAAGCAGAACCTGGGTAAATACCACCCACCCGCTTGGCAGAGATTACGTAGAGCCTGCTGCACGGCTTGGGATGCAGGCTGGGAGGTAATGCATTGATAACAGAGGCAGCTGCTCTCTGACCCAGTCACAACCCTAGCAAAGCCTGGCTTCTCTGCATGGAGCAGGAGGAAAGAAACCTTCTGCATCTGGCTGGGGAGCTCCACACCTGCTCCATGGAGGGTAAAGCAGCCTGCCATGAACAGCCTTCTCCAGAGGCAGCTCCATTGAGCAGAAAGCCTGCATGGGGCTGGGCAGGACCTGAGTGTCCACACATGGAGAGTTACTGCAGACCTTCTCAGATCCTTTCCCCTGTGGATCTTGCAACCTTACTACCATGAGCCTGCCTGTTACAGATGCATGGGTCAAATTTCCTCTATGTGCCCATCTCACAAGGACTTTGGTGAGAAATGTGCGTGGGAAACAGGTACAGGGTGACGCCTGAGGTAGGGCACAGACACGCGACATTTGCAGCAGGGTGACTTGCAACAGGTTTGTACACCAGTATAAATGACAGTGGGATCTGGAACAGACAGATGTGCTGCTATCCCAGGGTACCTGCATAAAGTGATTGCAGAGCTTCACTCTTAGGGGACCGGGGAGCAGAAATTAGCCTGTTTGCATTAAAGGCACCCCTTGGGAGGACGAGGACCAATGGACACAAACTAACAGAAGGACGATTTAGACTGGACATAAAGAAGAACTTTTTTTCCGTAAGAATAACTAAAACGTGTAACACACTCCCGGCAGAGGTGGTGCGGTCGCCATCCTTGGAGGTGTTCAAGAGGAGGCTGGATAAACACCTCGTTGAACTTGTTTGAGTTCACTAAACTCCTGCCTATGGCAGGGGACCAGACTTGATGAGCTTCCAGGTCCCTTCCAGTCCATTGATCCTATGAACAAATGGCTACCTTAGGATAAGCTGCAGGTCTATGACACTTACACCAGCATGCTTCTACCCCTTTTTTTCCCCCAGGGTAATGTTAAACTGGAAGAGAGGACGTTACTTTGGTCTAATGCCACGTGTCATAAACCCACTCCTTCTTTCAACCAGCTCAAAGGCCAATAACAGCAGCGAGTCCCATCAGGGCGGCTGCCTACAAGGACTAAGCCCACACACTTGGTGCAGACAAAGTAAAGCCTTGCATGGTAGGGTTGCATGAGGTATGCTATGTTAACTGTAATCACACACACACACACACACACACACACAC
>NW_017728911.1:35607976-35619151 GCF_001723895.1 Crocodylus porosus | reverse complement strand
TCTCTCTCTCTCTCTCTCTCTCTCTCTCTAGCAACACCAGGCCCAATATTCCCGGGAGGGAAAAGCACTCAAGGAGGTTTCCTGGAGAGGGAAATGAGCAGCAGTACAATAAGGCTTATCAGTGATCAGCTGTTTGCTAGCATGGTAATATTTACACACCTATCATTCTTCACCATCAGCAGCTCCAAGCCACTTTAGGGGGCAATTCAGAGGCATTGCTGAGATAAGGGGCAATAAGTATGGAAAGCATATGCAAATAATCCTTTGTGTTGTTACATACAAATGGGGAAGAACAGCGCACACCTTTTATGATCAGAGCAGCAGCAGCCCCTTTGCTACATAACTTCGCGTTGAGACTTGTGATGAGGACAAGAATATGGTCTCCTTTTAAAAAAAGAAATCTGGAAATCACTGAGACTATGAAGTTGGGAAAATGCCACCGCCTAAAATCATTCGCCAAAGGAACATTTCCAGAAGTAACTAAGACCCATCAACCTGCACAGGGACTTTTGAAAATGGGATGCAGATGCTTTGGGAGCTGTTCCCCCAAGAGTGGTTTCACAAGCTCAAACTCTCTGAGGTCCTGAAGCTCCAGGCTTGTTGGAGTGACCCTTTACATCACCACCAGGAAGCAGCAAGGAACTGATCCGCTACTTTCATTTCCTTTTAGGGGCTAAATTTACAGCTTTTGAACCCCGCATTTCAAATGAAAAGGAGGTAAAAAAGGGCATTTCAGGGTGATCTGGGACTCAAAATTCCAGGTAAAGAAGAACCAGTGAGTAGGAAAGACGAAATCTTTAACACTTCCAAGTGTAAGGTGCTCCATTTCGGGGCAAACGACCCTCAACATAGATACAGGCTCGGAAGTGACCACCTGACTTGCAACACGGCCACAAAGGACGTGGGGGTAATGACTGACCACCGTATGAACATAAGCCAGCAGTGCAATGGGGTGGTCAGCAGGGCAAACAACACGCTGGCATGCGTTAACCATTGCACCTCATGCAAAACTAAGGAAGTGATACTCCCGCTGTACTTAGCGCTGGTGAGACCGCAGCTGGAGCACTGCGTCCAGCTCTGGGTGCTGCACTTCAACGAGGACGTGGGAAACCTTGAGACAGTCCAGAAATGAGCCACCCGTATGATCAGGGACTTGCAAGGCAAGCCATAGGAGGAAAAGCTAAGGGACCTGGGCCTCTTCAGCCTAAAGAAGAGAAGGTGGAGAGGGGACTTGGTAGTGGTTTACTGCTACGTCAGAGGAGCGCATCAGGAACTCGGTGAACAACTGTTCACTGCGGCACCCCTGGGGAAGACCAGGACCAATGGATACAAACTCCTGGAAGGCCACTTCAGGCTTAGTACCAGGAAAAACTCCTTCACAGTCAGGATGTCCAGACTGTGTAATAAACTCCCTCCAGAGGTGATGCAGTTACCTGCCCTGGAGGTTTTCAAGAGAAGACTGGACAGTCACCTGACCCCAGTTGTCTTCCTGCCTAGTGTGGGGTGGGGTGGGGGCTGGACCCGATGATCTGCAAGGTCCCTTCCAGCCCCTAGCAATCTATGAACTCAACATGAAAAGCTGTGCACAGTAATAACTAGTAGCAACAACATGCCGCATGTGCATACCCTTTTATGCATGCAGTTCTTTACAAATGCTCAGTACTGCAACCCCAAGGCAATACTATCGAAGTAGGAAGGAAAGTATTGCTATTCCCATTACAAAGACAGGGATGCAAAGCAGAGAGGACAAGTGACTTGCTTGAAGCAAGTCATACCATGATGCCGGGTGGCTGTAGTGCCTGGTATGTACTCCGTGTTATGACTGGATCTGCTCCGATCCCACCAACTAGGATGAATGCCTTATGGATCTGAAGCAGGGATTCCCACATTTACAGTACAACCCCAGAACTGCAGCCACTCAAATCAACAAAGCCAGACTCAGACTTCACTCCAACCTACTACAATATCAACCCCAGAACAAGCACAAGAGTCCCCCTGGTTATCACCTGCAGTCCCTGCCTTCAACACCTACGATACATCATTGGTGACCTCCAACCCCTCCTGGAAAAGGATAACCATCTCAAGGTAGCCATGGCGGCAAACCTGTCCTGATTTACTGGCAGTCCCTCAACCTCAAACTGTTTCTCAAACAATGGGCTAACAAACTCCCATCCTCATGGAGGCATCAGACCTTGCAAGGGGTCCAAATGCCTACCAGCATAGCAATACTGACTGCACCATCACTGGACCCTTCTTTTGTACGGTGGCAGATGTCAGCTTCCAAATCTAAGAGTCATATTGTAAGCAGGTGAAGATGTAGATGATGCTGGTAGAGTTGCAGGTGAATGGACCTTGGACGTTGTACTCCTTGTGACTAAGTCCAGCATTCAGACTTTTGATCTGATCCAACAGGGTCATGCCCCACATGAGGGAACACCGGGACAGGTAAACTTGTTGAGGTTCCTCCCAGGTTACCATTTCAGTAAGAACACAGGGATCCTTGGCTCTGAAACCTATTGGACTTAGGTCTACACTACAGATGGCCTGGTGCATGCCAGCAAGCCCTGCCAGTTTCGCCATCATTCATACCAGGGCGGCAAATGTACAGCCTGCAGGGTAAGGGAGGGCTGGGCCCCACTGGACATGGCTGTTGGTGGCAGGAGGGCAAGTGAGGGCTGTGCTGACATGGCCATGTTCACCCCGCAGCCACTTGACCTATTGTCACTGTTGCAACAAGCAATCACTTGCCCTGCTGCCTCTCCTGCCATGGACTGGATCTGCTGCCACCAACCTGGATGTGCTCTGTTGCCACCACTGTGCTTGACCCCAAAGGGCCATCCAAGCAGATGGGCACTGCTAGAGACAAGCAGTGCTCCAACTACATCCAACGTGCATCCTTTGCTACAGCTAAGAAAGGCAGGGGTGGGGGGCAATGTGGAGCCAGTGAACCCCTCTACACTGACTGGGGAGTCCTCAAGCTGATGGTTAAAATGCCATGTTTTCTGCAGCAGGGATTCTCAACCCAGGGGTGCCACCAGATGCTTTGAAGGGTGCCTCAAAAGTGTAAGGAAATAAGAGCAGGCTTAAGCTCATCCCTGACTGGCTAGTCCCCGATCCCCACTGCCCAGCCTGCCTGCAAGGAGGCAAGCACTATAATAAAACAATGTTTTTGGTAGTGGTGCCACTCAGTCCACAAAAGCTACGGAGCATGCCACGAGCCCAGGGAGGGGTGCTGTTAGGCCGCACAGGTTGAGAACCACTGCTTCACAGTACCAGCCACTTGTGTGCATAGTGGGTAAGCACTGAATTTCCTTACTTGCATAACCCACGGCCAGTCACAGCTTGCTGCCCATGGCTTACACTGGCCCAAACATCAGTTTCCTGCCCGTCAGTTAAATGCATAAACCACTGAAGCGCACAGTGAGTTTCAACCCCACCATCGACTCGATAACTCAGCTGCACTGGGCAACTGCCGACTAACTGGCAACTGGAACAGCAGAGAGGAAGCAGCTGTCCACGAGCTGCTACTGGAAGCCTTGAAAACAGGCAGTGGTAGCTACCAGGAACTCACTAGCTTCTGCCATTTTCAAGCCTTCCAAAAACAGCTGTGAAACAGAGGGAACCGGTCAACTCCCCAGCACTGCTGTGCATTGAGCCAGTGGCACGTATATTAATTTAGGATGAGCATGTAGCCTTTTGGCCAGTCCAAGGCTATGCGTCTACAAGGAGCACAGCGGCCCTGGAGCAAGGGAGTGTAGGCAGAACATCTTGGGGTCAGGATCCAGGTGCAAAACTGACAAACACCCCCTGGTTTCCGACTCCTTCCAAAACACGGTGCTGAAGTCGTTCAGCCCCACGGGGGATTGTTACTGTGCAGCGCTCTGGCATGTGTGTGGCAATGGGAGCGCAGGGCCAGGTGCTGGCCAGTCTGGTTACGTTTAGCTTCCACTCTACAGAGGATGCAGGAGGGGGACTGGGACCCCAGGAGTCTCATTTCTGCTCCCAACTTCTGTGTGGCCTTCGCAAGGCACTTCATCTCCCTGCAACGGGCTCCCCAGCTGTAAAATGGTGACAGCAGCACTCTCCTAGCTCATGGGGGCAGCAGGTGGTGACATGCGTTGAAGAGCAGGAGATGCTCAGCTGCTACAGCAATGAGGACCATAAAGAGACCTAAAAAGCAGCTGCGGCAGTGACGAGGGCAGGTGACTGTAGGTAGCAGGTGAGGCCACTGCAGCCCCTGGACTGTGCAGGAGAGCCTGCTCCCTCTTGGGCACCAAGGCTGCCTGCCCCACATTCCCTACCGCGTGGCCTGTGGAAAAGGAAGTGCATTGATTTAAGCAGCGAAGCCAGCAGGGCAGCCATGGTGCACCACTGAAGCAGGGTAATGACTGTCACTTGCTCCAACCCCACTTGCCCTGATTGTGTGCCATACACTGAAAAAAATAGTGTCATGACCCTGAGCTATTTACTGTGGTAGAAGGAGATCTCTAGTAACAATGTAGAAGCCCAGCTGAGGCTTTTAAGACCACATAAGAAACCCAGTTTCCATTGAAATGAAGGGAAGTTGGGCCTGCAGATATTCCAGGCATCCTTAAAAATCTCAGCATCCTGCTTCTTGCACCGATTTGCTCCAGTCTCAAAGTCAAACTCACAAAGCATCTCGTATTTGGGCCCTGGAAACTTGAGGTAAGCGTCAGATCTTCCTTGTCTGATGTAAGCTGGCAGGGCCAAACTCATCCTTGGGCTGAGCATGTGGAAGCCAACAGCGTTACACCAGAGATGGATAGGACCCAGGTTAAGTTACGACATGCTGAAACAAGCCTCAACTGTGATGCCATCAGGACAGATCCCACGATTACTCCCTGGGAGTCAGCCTTCTCAAATGCTGGACTTCTCTCTGCTGGATCTGGTCAGCCAGTCTCACATAGCGGGTAGGAAAGATGCCCTTTAAAAATCAAAGCTGCTGCAAACAGCTGCCATCCCATGCTGAGGCCATATATACTCCCTGTTGGCTCACGAACCCTCATCCTTACGGGGGCACGGCCCAGCCCTGCAACAGAGCCGAGTTCTCAGGTATTCTTCTAGTGGCTCCAGAGAAAGTGTACCTTGCTCTCAAGGGGCACGGGGTGCTGTGCAGGCTCACAGGTTTTGATAAGAGCGATACAATCTTCCCTTTGTCTCCAACGGTGAGAACCTTTTACCCACAGGACCCCTTCCAAGCCGTGCAAACTAATTAGGCCTGGGCAGGAGGAGCTTGCTGCTTCTAGATGAAAGATGAGGACGGATCCACAATGGATGCACAGTCAGTGGAATATGTTCACTAACTGGCTGGACTTTGCTACTTATCCTGATCTGTAATTTCCTTTCTGTCTTGGCAAGACACCAGCTGCTTGACTGTGCAGACAGACACCATTCTCCTGCCGGGCCAGGGGATTCCAGTCGACTCACTCCTGGTGAGGAAAAGGGATTTACGGGAAACCAAAACAGTCTGGGAAGGTCTTGGAAATGAACCAAGAGGTGCCTTCATCGGCTACATCAACTGGTCCGGTCACCTGGCGCTCTCACCGTGGGTCAGAGTCTACTGTCAGGAATGCAAGTGCCAATCTGGAGGGACACACGCAAGCACAAACACACACACACACATGCACCCATCCTCCATCCTGGCACAAGCCTCCTTCAGGAAAAGCACAACCATTCCTTTGGCTCCTTTCATCTTTGTAATGAAAAAAAACAGCCCCCCGCTGCTGTGTGGGGCTGGAAAGTTGAATATATCTACTGGCTGCCTGCACTGCCTACATGCCTGGAGCGTGCTTCAGCACAGGGAGTATTTTGGCCATTGAGAGTGGAGTGCTTCCTCTCTTGAAGGGGATGTGGGAGGGGGATTTTTATGTTAGGAGAAAAGAGGAACAGATATGAGAAAAAATGAGAAACGGTTCCTCTCCTCCATGTGAAAGGGCAAGCCGTTACCCTCTATCTAAAGCATGGCAGGTGAAAGCAAGCCATGCCACAGACAGCGGTAGGGCAGGCTGAGCGCTACAGCCCACACAGACAGCCTGCCCTAACACTAAAATCTTTCACACGTGCCGGGGGAAATCTGTGACCATGCAAGCCTTTCCAGGGGCTCCAGTGGTCTCAGGGAGCTCCCGCAAAGCAACTCTGCAAAGCAACTCTGGAGTGGCTTCCCTCTGCTCGCCCCCCAAACCCAGAACCTGGTTTTGAGTCCTGGACTGCTATTCAAATACTGGGTGGAGAACACCTGGTGGCAATGACAGATCCTCTGATACCAAGAGGCTGCCACAGGGTCTGGTGCCAAATCAGACACCTGTCTCTGTTCTGGTTGCTGTTGTCTGACTCTGACTTGAAATTAGCCACAGGGAGAGCAGGCTCCTTGCTCTGTCCTTCCTGGAGTTATACAGCCAACCATCCCTAGTGAGTAAGGCAGTTAAGGACAAGATAAACTTTTGTACGTGCCAAAAGTGCATCTCCGAACTGGTGCTCTCCTATGTCAGGTTATTCAAAGACCCGAGGTCTACAAACACATCAGGCCAAATGCATCCATCATGGAATCCTTCCGAGCCAGTGGGTTTGTGCTGCCACTCTGAACAGAAAAACCTAAACTACACCCCGTATAAAAAGATATGGGTAACCACAAGAAACAGTATCAAGGAGCTGGCTTTCGCACAGGCCTCTTCTGGCAATTGGCTCAGCTTTGAAAGCTCTTTTCTGCTTTGCACAGGACATGGCAACAGCAAAGTGTTGAGTCATTTAGTGTGGAGCAAAGCTAGAGACTGCCAGCATGCTCACATGGAAAAACCAAGCCTGGTGCTGCAGTTCAGATACGTGTACAGAGAGGTACCGGGGGAAAGAGCCAGGAGACTGGAAAAGCTCTCATCCACATGAGCCCGTGCATACTATTTAGTTATCTCCTGGAATAAATCTGTCCTTTCAGTCAACTGCCAACACAAGCTATGGAACAAATGCAGGCTCACGCCGCCTTTCCTCCCCCTGTACTCCCTGGGGAGCTGATTTTAAAATACTCATGCTAGCTTCAGAGTGGAGTAAAATATTATTGATCTATAGACACTCACATGATGCTCTTGTGATACAGACTGTCTCCAGCCTTTTCCTGTTGCTTAATATGGTCCCAAAGGTTACGGGCATCCCTCCTGTCCTGAAGGTGCAGCTGGGGGTGGCTCCAGGGGCATGCAGTGGTGTGGTCACACCTCTCTTCTGCTCTGCATTGCATATACAGGGAGTTCTCGGAGATCACCAGTTGGGCAAATTTGGGGCAGGGGAAGCAGGAGGGAGGAGTGAACAGCTGCAGCCTCTCCCCGGGCTCTGGAACCATTCAAAAGCAGTGACTCTGGCCACGGCACGCACTGACCAGCCAAGAGCTCAGGGCTGTCCAGCAAAGCTGAAGGCCACAACTCCCTCACTCCTCTCCTGAATCTGCCCATGGCTGCAGTCAAATGTAATTGCAAGGCTAGGACTGCAGGCCAGACTTCCCAGGACCAGTGAATAATGCAGATGCCGTCTTGTAGCATGGTCTGTGCTGGTGCATGTTCGGCTTTTAAGCAGACCTGTTCTTTGCACAGACACTTCTGCATGTCAATGGTTTTAAAACCAGAGGCTGGGAACCTTTTCGAGCTGCAGACTGACTGACCTGGATCCAACCCATGAGCTGTATGTTGCCAACTCCTGTCCTAAGCATTCATGTTACACACACATGGTGTCCTGTGACTTGCCTGCACTAAAGCAGAGCCCTAGCTAATTCCCCAAGGATAATGTGGTCCAGAGAGCTCTTCCATAATTCGCAGCTCTGAGGGATTTTGCTGAGGACTACACATGCCAAAAAAACCCTCGAAATAACACACGACAGAAGGGTTGTGGAGGTATTGAAGGGGTGTAAGGGGCAAATGCATGGCACTTCTTTCACCAGAGATCCCAGCCCAGGTGCTTTACACCTCATACTAACATCCTGACAGGCAGGTTTGAAAACACGAAGCAAAAACATATGAACAAGGGAGTGCAGTGGAGTCCACTTCACTGGGAAAACTACAGACAGAGCCTGGCCTTGCAATAATCACAGTCTCTTTCATCATAAGAACTGCAACCTACTGGGTCTGAGCTAAGTCCGTCTTGCCCGCTCGCCTGTGTCACACAGGGGCAGAGAGTGGAGGCTGAAAGGGAGAGTGAGTAGTACACGATCCAGGTTTTTTCCACTGTTCCTCTCCCACTTGCAACCTCCGGCATTTAGGGGCTAGGGACTGCTGATTCGGAGGCTATACCAGTACCTCCCATGCTCAATAGCCACTGATGCCCTTTTCCTCCAAGGACTTGTCCAATCCCATTCTGAGTCTGGCTAAACTGTCAGCTTCCACAACACCTTGTGGCAACGAGCTCCATGCTTTAATTACATGCTGCATCAAAAAGAACTTCTCTCTGTTAGTGTTAAACTCACTACCCACTAGTTTCATTGTATGACCCCTTGTTCCTGTGTTGTGAGAGACAGTAAATAATAAATCTCTATTTACTTCCTCTTCACCATTTACTACTTTCTAAACCCCTGCCCTCCAGCATCTCTTTTCTAAACCGAGCAGGCCTGGCCTCTCTAGTCTGTCTTTACTGGGCCAGGTACTAAACCCAAGAAAGTCAGACTCCAGAGCTCCTGGCTAAACGCACTCAAAGCATGTGCACGTTCCTGCCATTCACAGCTTTCCCTGGAGCCCAGGGAGATGCAGCTCTGGCCTGGAAATGGAGCCCTGCAGAATAACAGGGTCCGCCCTTGTATTATTTGATATCTACAAAGGACCGCGCCAAGCACTGAACAAACACAGGGCTGGGTCCTGCAATCAGGTGCACAAAGGCAGAGCATTGCTTGCTCCCTTCATTTCCCCCAGTGTATGTTTTATGTCCTGAGGAAGACTGTGATGGCAGATGGCTCTGGGCTTCACTAGTCCAGTCAGCTGCAGTTACCCAAATATCAAGAGGGAAGGCAAATGCTTTCTGATAGCTGCAGTGCTGCATAGCCTACTAGCAGCTTTCATACTAAATTCATTTTACCAATTAATAAGTAATGCAGCAGCTCTGGGGGAAAGGATGTTATATTAACCCCATTGCACCAGTGGTTAAACTGAGGCACAAAGCAATTAGCAGATGTGCCCCAGCCTAAGCAGCTTGTCACTGGACTGGAGCCCTCCCCCTGTCCCATCAACCAACTCTTCTTCGTGTTGTATCTTTGCCTAACAGCATTAGCACTGGTTCTGCTGTAACACGTCCACATTCTGCCAGGAAATCTGCCCGTGTGACTGCACACATGGAAAACTAAATAGGAACCACATTTTTTCCTGCAGTAGCAACTATTACCCTGACTGATACCTAAGTTCCATCCTACCAGGGCACTGTACATGCTCTGAGTAAGAGACTGTTTCCATCCCAGAGATGTTATAAGCTCTGTAGACAAGGAGGACACAGGATGAGAAAAAGGAGGAACTCTCAGCAACTTTCTTGAGATGGGGCCATAAGATATGGGCAGATTTAGTAACTGGGCCAGGGTCACGTGGGAGCCCATAGCAAACGAAGGACCCGAGTGTATGTCTGGAGCCCCAGTCCAGTGTCTTCACCAGTGACCTGAAAGAGGGGATGGCATGCACCCTCAGTAAGTCTGCAGATGACATCAAGTTGGAGGGAGTAGTAGATATGCTGGAGGGTACGGCTAGGATTCAGAGCCCTAAACAAATTGGAGCATTGGGCCAAAAGAAATCTCATGAGGTTCAACAAGGACAAGTGCAAAGTCCTGCACTTAGGACAGAGCAATCCCATGCACCGGTGCAGGCTGGGGGCTGACTGGCTGGGCAGCAGCTCTGCAGAAAAGGACCTGGGGGTGACAGCACACAATAAGCTGAATATGAACTAGCGGTGCGCCCTTATTGCCAAGAAGACTAACAGCATACTGGGCTGCATTGGTAGTGTGTTGCCAGTAGGTCCAGGGAAGTGATTCTTCCCCTCTGTTCAGCACTGGTGAGGCCACATCTGGAGTCCAGTGTTCAGTTTTGGGCCCCCACTACAGAAAAGATGTGGACAAATTGGAGAGTCCAGCGGAGGGCAATGAAAATGGTTCAGGGGCTGTGGGACATGACTTCTGAATAGAGGCTGAGGGAACCGGGCTTATTTAGTTTAGAGAAGAGAAGACTGAGAGGATATTTAATAGCATCCTTCAACTACCTGAAGGGGGAGTCAAAAGAGGTTCTAGAGGGACTGTTCTCAGTGGTGGCAGATGACAGAACAAGGAGCAATAGTTTCAAGTTGCAGCAAGGGAAGTTTAGGTTAGATATTAGAAAGAATTTTCTCACGAGGAGAGTAGTAAAACACTGGAACAGGCTACTCAGAGAGCTGGTGCAATCTCCATCCTTGGAGGTTTTTAAGACCTGGGTGGACAAAGCTTTGCCTGGGATGATGTAGTCGGGGCTGGTCCTGCTTTGACCAGGGGATTGGACTAGATGTGACTTTCTGAGGTCCCTTCCAGCCTCCATTTTCTATGATTCTAAAACCAACACTTCCTTTCAAAGCAGTACCACAGTTCATGCACTGACATTCAAGTGGCCAAGTGGAAGTTACTGTACATCCTGGCTTGCAAAACAACATGGTTTTAAGGGCTTAAAGAGTTATACTTCACACCAAATGACTGGTGTGAACGCTACTTTAGGTTTGCTCTGTACATAGAGTGCAAACCACAGGTCTCTTAGCTAAGGAGAACACCCACCCATCATCACAGCCTGCAAAGATGAGCATCAATTATTCATGCAATGCTTCCCTAAACCAGCTTTCTGCACAGTTGGCAAATGGTGACTTACCGGTTTTGCTGAAGCATTACCGAGGTGCAGGTTAGTTTCAATGAAATATTTCCTCAGCAGGCGCCTGCTCGAATCAGGGCTGTCCATCAGGATGTAAGAGCAAAAGGAAGCCCCGTTCTGCAGTAGAAACACGGCGATGTCTTCATTCCCTTAAAGGAAAGGCAGATTTATGCACACTCTTGTTTTCAAGAGAAGTTGTTGATCATAACTCGTGGTGCTCTGGTGTGGTGCCAGAGGACTGGAAGAGGGCCAATGTGGTTCCCATCTTCAAAAAGGGGAGGAAGGAGGACCCGGGGAACTATAGGCCAGTTAGTCTTACCTC
>NW_017728911.1:35572315-35607550 GCF_001723895.1 Crocodylus porosus | reverse complement strand
ATGCATCTCGAGCAGGTCCAGGGAGGTGATCCTCCCCCTCTATGCGGCACTGGTCAGGCCGCAGCTGGAGTACTGCGTCCAGGTCTGGGCGCCACACTTCAGGGGGGATGTGGACAACATGGAGAGGGTCCAGGAGGCCACTTGCATGGTCAGGGGGCATCAGGGCAGGTCCTATGAGAAGAGACGACGGGACCTGAACCTGTTCAGCCTCCACAAGAGGAGGCTGAGAGGGGATCTGGTGGCCATCTATAAACTGGCCAAGGGGGACCAGCAGGCATTGGGAGAGTCCCTGTTCCCCCGACCACAACCGGGGGTAACAAGGAACAACGGCCACAAGTTGACTGTGAGTAGATTCAGACTAGACATCAGGAGGTGCTACTTCACTGTCAGGGCGGCTAGGATCTGGAACCAACTTCCGAGAGAAGTGGTGCTGGTTCCTACCCTGGGGGTCTTCAAAAGGAGGCTGGATGAACACCTTGCCGGGGTCCTTTGACCCCAGTACTCTTTCCTGCCATGTCAGGGGGTCAGACTTGATGATCTGCTCAGGTCCCTTCCGACCCGACAAACTATGAAACTATAACTGCTGTAGTAATAACCCCTTTAAAAAATAAAACCAGGCAGGGGTGTGAAAAAAAGGAACTACACTCAATCATTCTGCTTCCTCCAGCTACAATTCAGCCTTAGAGCAGAGAACACATGATATTAAAAGCATTTGTTGAGATGCCATTTTTTCAGCGTCTCTTGATGCTGTTTAAGCTGCAGTGCATAATGTTTAAAGTATTCATTTCAAAGCCAATCTATGTTTTGAGAGCAAATAAAGTAATATGCTTGCTTTGGAGGACATTGTTTTTTCATTTAAAGATTTTTTTCCCAGAAGCCTAAAGAGAAGAATTTTAAATTTCTGAGCGGCCAGGGAAATACTGAGTGGAAGGCCCAGCCTGGGTGGGTAAATAATGTCTGCCATTACTTACATGGGTGTAACTCCAGAGTAATACACACTGGGCACATCGAGTTATTTACTGCAGATGCCTAATTAGCTCTGCAGTAAACATCTCAGTGTCTATGCAGATTCACAGGAGTTTGGGGCTGGAAGGGACCTCAGGAGATCATCAGATCCAGCCCCCCTGCTCTGGGCAGGAAACACTGCTGCGGTTAAATAACCCCAGCAATGTGTGCATCCAAAAACACTGCGGGGCTGCATTGGCCAGGAATCAAACCCAGGTCAACTGCTTGGAAGGCAGCTATGCCCACCACTATACAACCAATGCTTGGTTTTAAAGGCTGCAGTAAATAAACAAACTCCTCCATCGGGTAGTACTTGTAAATACAAGTACCATCCTGCTGCAGAGCTTTTTAGTGCACAGTAACGCACATGTAGATGCTGATGGAGATGGCTTGGGCATGAGGCTGCTTCAGTGTGGGGCTACCTGCTAGCTAGCCCCACACTGTAGCATGCTAGTGCCTCAGTCCCTCCACAGCACACTGAACTGGGGAGCAGCCCTGGAATGGCAGGCTGAGCCCCTGCACCCCTTGCCAGCCCAGGGCTGTTCTGACCCAGATCAACATGCTGTGGTTCCAGGCGCATGTTCAAACAGCGTGCCCTGGAGCAATACACACTGGCATGATGAGCACTGGAATAACAGGATGTGCAGATGCACCCACTGACACGAGGGTGATTGGGAGCATAATAATCCCCCTTCTTTAGACGAGGTCATCATAAAGGGGCACAGCTGTGGGACATGCAACTACATACCTGCCTTTATTGCAGCATAGAGTGGCAATCTTATAAGAACAGGAAACTCATTCTTCCTGACCGCACAACACTCGGGGTCAGCACTGTAGGTGAGGATTAAGAGCTTCACAATTTCCAAATGTCCCTGCCGGCAAGCTATGGCAAGCATCCAATTCAGGAGTTGATGGAAGTTGCTGGGATCTAGCAAAACAACACGACATGATTTTAGATGGTGGACTAGCTTGCAGTCAACAATTGATCACTTAACTGTGATGGCAAGGCACGACTAGGTTGTTGCAGTATGTGGCCATCAATCCCCCGCCTCATCAGCTGCATTCTCTGAACGTCACTTTGAAACCAAAACCTGACATGTGACATTTTTGCTTTTTCAATTCCCCCCCTTTCCCCTTCTGTGGGTTTAAACCCTTAGTTGAATTCAGCAAGAATGTACTGATCACTTCCCTCAACCCTTCACAGTGATTGAGGTGAATGAAATATGTGCCCCAAAACCTTTCCAACGCTCATGATTAAATGGCTGCAAGACCCAGCCTCTGGGTTAACAACACGGGCATTCCCTGCAACATGCCAGACTCACAGTGAATGTGTGCAGCCTCTGCTTACTTTACAGTGAGATCCCACATAGGACCAAGCCAGCCAGCCCAAATTTACAGGGCAACTTCTTCGCAATTTCTCCATGGAAATTACCTCTACACCCCTGGCAATTCCACAACACCGCTGCATCTCAGGTTTGGGAATCCAGGCTCGGGTTCAGCATCAAACCGGGGGTTTGAACAGCTTAACTGAGGCAGGTCTTCCTGCTGAAAATCACAGCAGTACCAAAACCGGAGCACTCGTCTGACCCCAGCGCTCTTTCCTGCCTAGGCAGGGGTTCGGACTGGATGATCTGTTGAGGTCCCTTCTGACCCTAGTGTCTATGAATCTATGAACCCAACTCTTGGCACAGGGAGATAGGCAATTTATTATCATGCCCTGCCATGAACCCCAGCATGAACTTTTCCTGGAAACCAATGGGAAGGTATGTATTATATGAATAGCTATCAGAGATTACGGAGTTGGTCATTCAAGGGAAAAACAGAAGTTTATAATAAAAAACACTGTAATGTCTCTTATTAATTAGCTACAGTGTTTCAGAAGAGCTGGCCATCTAAGCATCCCATCTTGCTAAAACCACTTTCAATTACTGGGAAAGAATGAATTGTAAAACTCTACTTTATTTTCCACTATTTAATAACAGCTGCTTTTTCATTGCCCCATCTCAGGAAACAAATCTTTCTAGATCATTTGTATTCTCTATTTCTAGGTCTCCAGCACCACATCGCAGTGCTTGGGTTGCAAATATTACATGGGGTGCTTAAATCCAGCCCCCTGAGCAGCAGCTCTCTGCTATCTCCTTTTCTAAAAGCATTTGCAAAATATTTAACCTAAATAACTTTCGAAACATTAACCCTGCTCTCACTTCGAAACATTAACCCTGCTCTCACTGAAGTTGACGGTAAAAGTCCTATTAGACCTTATAAATGTAGGGCCAGGTCCTTAAAAGGGGTTGTCTCCATGCCACAGAGGACTGCACTCTCTCAAGGACAGCTCTAAGAGTGGGGTCTGGAGCTCTGGCCTTTTCCCCTCCTGCAGCAAATAATGGAGGACCCTGCTGTCATAGAAAGGCAAGAGGACAAGGACAAAGAAGGAGAATGAACTGCGGCCTCAAGCCAGTGCTCATTCAACGGGCATAAGATCCTGCCC
Organism: Crocodylus porosus; assembly: GCF_001723895.1. Lineage (NCBI taxonomy): Eukaryota > Metazoa > Chordata > Crocodylia > Crocodylidae > Crocodylus > Crocodylus porosus. The sequence continues at coordinate 35,604,057 of NW_017728911.1, read as the reverse complement.
TCTATGAGCTGCATCACCTCGAAGACTCACAAGCTAATCGCAGGGGCTGACGCTTCCCAAAACTGCTCTTGCCTCTCTGCAGGTGCAGCGATATAACCCAGCTCGGTGGCTGGGTAGGAACGAACTGGCTAAGCAGCAGGTAGCCCATGGTTCACAAGCAAACACAGAACCTTTTCCCCCTGGGGAAACTGCTTCAAGGCACTGCAGTTCAGATCTCTCCACCTACTTTCCTGAAGCTGGGCCCCTTCCTTTCCAAGGCAGGTGGAAAAGCTACATGCCCAACTGTGAAATCCCACAAGTCTATGAAAGCAGGATGAGGAAAAGGCAGATTACAAACTGGTCACCAGTCACGACGGGATGGCTGTTTTACCATGCAAGGAGTCTAACAGTTCCTTCACAACATCCACGTGCCCAAAATACGCAGCCACCACAGCTGGGTTGTCGTCATTGGGCTCCGTCGGTAATGTCACTAAGACGTCCTTCAGCAAATATCTCACGGCCTGCAGATCTCCGTAGGCTGCTGCAATACTGAGCAGCTGGCACTGGTGGAGAAAACAGAGCAGAATAAGGCACCAAAACCTCCCTCTCTCCTCCCAGTACAGAGAGCAATAAAGTAGACAGAGTGAGAGGACAGGGGCCCCCTAGGCATGCGTTTTTCTGCCACTGTAGCATGTCAGTCCTTCACACAACACTAAAAATGATCATTTTATTAATTTGCATGTATGAGTAATGTTCATTTAACCATCATTTTCCTTATTTGCTGCCCAGGTTGCTGAACACAAGTCCTCCACCAGAACATACCCCGACTCTCAGGGAAAGTGCCCCATTTTACACATGGGCAACAAAGACACAGATAAGGACGAAGCCTATTCCAGGAACAGTGCCTGAATGGAGGCCTCCCAAAGCTAGATCCAGTGCCTTGCCCATAAAGCCACTCTTTACTCTTTCCTACCAGCCCCTTTGCAGCCCACCGAGCCAGGTCAGAGCAGCCCCATGTTGGCAGGCTGACCCTTGGCCCCCTGCCAGCCGGGGCTGCATCGACCTGGTCCAGGGTGCTGGGTCCCAGGCTCACATGGCAAACAGCAATAAATTCTGGAGTTTATTGCTCCAGAGTGCACGTTCAAGCAGTACACCTGGGAGCAATAAACCCCAGACTTTATTGCTTTGCATTAACTGCACGTGTAGACATGCCCAGAAGGTTCCACGATGCGTCTATAAAAGGCAAATCTCCCAGCTTGCAACAGTGCAATGCAGTAGAGCTCACCCAGGCAGTCAGCGCAGGCGTGACCCACCTCCCTCTCCCATTTGGCCTGTGGCTGCCCCCACAGCACTCTGCACGGACAGCCCGCACCACACTCCCACTTGTGCTTACCAATGGTACTGCCTTGGCTCAGTGTACACAGCTTCCCAGTGGGGCTGCCCTCCAGCCACCTGGCTGCCCACAGGTGGCACTGCATCGTGCTGGATGGGGGCAGTAGGTGGAAGGCAGCTGGGAGCTGGAGCCCTGCACACTGGGGCAGGAGCTGCCCAGCTGTAGTTCCCCCTACATGTGATTGGGCACGTGGTGGCCACCACCACTTCCCCGTATAACCTGCTGCCCAGAGCAGTGCAGTAAGGGAAGGAGGAGGAAGAGCCGCTGGCCATGGGGGAGCCGAGCAGCAGTCAGGCAGCTGCTGCAGCTGCAGAAGCAGCTCCGCAGGGAAGCTGTGTGCGCTGGCTGGGGCCAGGGCCATGCTGCGGGTGGGCGCAGGGTGGATATGGGCGGGAGTGTGGTGCAGGCTACTTCCGGCAGAACTCAGCCCCATGCAGAGCACTGCAGAGGCAGCCACAGGCTGGATACAATCAATTGGCGGGCCAGATCTGGCCAGTGGGCTGTATTTTGCCCACCCTGGGCTAGACTGTACCACAAAGATTACTATTCAGGTTCTGCCTGTAAGACCATAATGTAGTGGACTTGTAGGGTCTCTGAAGTGGGAAGAAATGGGGTGCACAAGGAGGAAGAAACTTCTAAACACATGGGGCAGCATTTCTCCATCAGCCCATTGACCATATGCTTGCTGACTGGGATGAAGAGATTAAGCCGGGAGTGGAAACAGCATTCTGACATGGCACCGCCTGCATCCCAGGGCCACCCCAGAGATCGGAGAGCCAGCTCCTCTCCAAGTATGTCCCTCCACTGGATGAGACCATTTGGGACACTTGAACTCTGTCTCAGGGTTTCTGTACTTGATAACTGCGGAGCATCCTCAGATTTAAAATGTTACCCACACCTGCCCTGGGCTGAATGCAGCAGTGCATTAGTTGCACTACTAATGTGCAATGCATTTGATGTAGTTCAGCTGATGTAGTGGTGGTGGTCTAGGGGATGGGTAAGAAGCAAGATATGACTGGTAATATATTGGACCAATTATACAGTTGGGAGAGATGTTAGATGGAGTGGAGGTTTATTGACCTTTGAGGCGCACTGTCTGGGCTACTTATTGCCGCAGGACATTTCTAAGGCAGAGGAAGCCTACATAAGCCAGTTAAGGTGGAAAGTCCAAGACAAGACAATTATATTCCCGGGTGTGTTGTATGCAAGAAGCTGGCTCCCCTGATTTTATATCTGGGGTAACCATTGCAACTGGAATAATACTGTCATAATGCTCAGGATTTTAAACCTGCTGTCTTACACACACACAAGTCTTTTGACTGACAAAATCTCTTCTACTGTAACCAACTTTCTAAGTCCCTTCCCTGGCTCCATCTGTTTTCAGTAAGAGACCAGCCCACTACATGAGCAGATAACACTGCACATTTTCCAGGTAACCACTGAGTTCAGGATTTAATTCTGTAAAATATCAGAGATTATGAAGGTTTCTAAACAGAGGATTGGAAGATGCCCAGGGCAGCCTGGCACACTGTACACCTCCTTTGCATGATCTCACAGAAAGCTTCTAACTCCACCTGGAAGAAACCTTCCTCCCAGACTACCTCATCTGGTTAGTATCTGCTGAGCAGTGTCTGCTCTATTGCTGGCATGATACAAAGCCCTTGGTGAAAGTGCCATAGAGAACTGAACGCAGGACCTTGGGATCTAAAAAGTACAAGCTTTTGCCCTCTGAGCTAAAGCATCCAATGCTACAAGCTCCAAGTGAGGGGCCAAAAGGAGGGCAAAAGGGCAGAAGTCACAATCTTAATATAAAAGGATCTATAATTGCATCCAAATAGGAACACAAGCCCTGCTTATCATCTCCAAAGATGATCAAAAACTAAACAGAAACAAAGCTCACAGCACACTCAGGCCATTCAGACTGCCAAACCCGTCAGCCTATAACCGACACAGGGTTTTAGCAATAGTTGGATTTTTCTGCAAGTGCTATAAGGGGCTCTTTTTCTGGAATCATCCCAAGATAAGCAGGCGTGGAAACCGCCTTTCCCTGCCCTGGAAGCCATTCCTACACAGTCACTTCTCAAACAGAGGCCATTTGCTGCAAGCAGGCAGTGAGCAAAGCAGAGGTTCATTTACAGTGTCTGGAAAGAGGGTACGGCAATTCTTTGCCCTTTGTTCCAGGCACACGCATCGTCAAATGGGGGTGTCTGTCTTGCAGTGCGTATTTGGCCCGTACCCCAGCAAGCTGCCGCTGAGAAGCCATGTGGTTCAGTGAAGAGAGCTGCAGACTTGGTCCTGGGAACCGTGGAGTGAAATCCTGTCCCCATTGAAGTCAACGGGAATTTTGCCATCCTTCTCAGTAGAGAGAGGCTTTCACCCCAGAGAGTCTATCAGCTCAAACATGACTCGTTGGGTAGCTCTGGACTACCCACTTCACCTTTCCATGCCTGTCACCCCTTGGTCTATCTAGCTTTGAAGCTCTGCGGGGCACTCTTAAAATATTTGTGTACACCATCAAGGTCTCGGCCTGTTTGAGACTTCAAGATACATGCAGAAAATACAAGGGAGTGGGACATCTGGAGGAGGCATGACTGTAGACACAAGCCCAGGGTAAGCAGGTTCCTTCCCAAGGTGACCCAATGAAGGATACCATCTGCCCTACCTTTTCCACTTGTAATGCATTCTCCTCGCATGTTGTTTTAATCAGATCTTGGGCTGTATTGGTGTCTCCGCTTCTATAAGCGGCCTGAATGTTATCTGTCACAGGGGTCGGCGGTATGGAGACGTCACCTACAGTGGACTGTTTGCCGCCCATGTCCACAGCACCTGTGGGAAAGAAGAAAAAGGAAGAAGTGTTTGCTCATAACCCCTCACACCACTGCAATGTCAAAACACGCTGAGATGCAAAGAAGCGGTGAGACATTTATTGCAAAAGTATTTTGTATGTGTTGTAAAACAGAATATAAATAATAGGACTGTCTAAAATGCCGCAAGGGTGAGCGCGTGCCTCAGAGGACTTTCTGACACAGACATGAAAGTGCCACGGGCAGTGACCTCCTGAATCTGTGCAGGAGGTGTTTTCCACAAGGTGCGTGAAAGCACACGCATTCCCGTCCAGCCGGTGCCTGGCAGGGACCGCGCAGGCTGAGCCGGCACTTGGGTAAGGTTGCCACCTGCGGCAGCGCTGATGGAGCAAGGGGTCTCAATGGGCAGAAGGTGCTTATTAACACATCCAACACCATGGACCTAATGAACGGTGCAGGGCTCATCTGCAGGTAGGATCTGGAGTGTAAGCTGCCTTACTTGGCTGCGGAGCTGGAATTTGGCAGTGGCGGTATGAATTGCTGCGGCTCCTGGAGGCACAGCAGCCGCTGCTCTTCCTGCCACCAAATGTCCAGCCCCGCAGACCAGAGGATGCAACTCTCCGCTCCGTATCTGGTCTCTGCACCCAGCTGGAAATTGTGCAGCAGGACTAGCAGCAGCATTAATTGCCACAGCTCTGTGGGCTGGAGCTGGCCCACAGGCTTCCTGTTGGTCACCCCAGGTCTGATGTCAAGCAGGATGCCCAATGTCATGCAGCCCAACCAAGGACAAGCCAAGGACACAGCTTGGATCTCCTTGGGGATGGATTTTTACAGGTAGTTTAAAGCCTAAAGATGTAGACAAGTGCCTGGGGCCATGTTCAAGTACATCTAAGTTCCCCCTGCTCCCTCATCCTGTGTCTTAACCACAGCATCAGATCCATTTTGCCTGAGGTTGTGTGATGGGGTTCTTGTACCATGCACCCTGCTGAGCCAAGAGGTTCAACTCCCCTTCTGGGCTGAATTGCTGGGCCTGGCACCGAGGGCTCATCATCATAAGCCTCTGTGAGCAAAAAGAGCATGGGAGGCAGCGAGACCCAGTGGGTAGGATCTCAAGTGGGCCAGAAGATTGGGATTCCAGTTTTGGCTCTGTTCCTAGTCTACTGGGTGAGCTGAGGCAAGTCAAGTCATGTCTCTGTGCCTCAGTTTCCCTTCTCTGACTTTCCTTTGTTTCTTCAGGCTATAGACTGCTTGTGGCTAGGATTGGAGTTTATTCTTCACGTGTTTTCACACTGCTTACTGCAATGGCAGCATAGACTGGCCTTGATTCTCGTCATACCTGTAAGCATTACAATAATAATAACAATAATAATAATAATAATAATAGCAGCAAGCTGCTTTAAAAAGTACAAAAGAATGAAACAAAGAAAAGGAAAGTGCGTGGCACTTTTCACAGGACAGATCTCTTTATCACTCAAATAATCTTCCCTACTAAACCACCATTAAGGACTTACCATCCTTTCTTTTAATTTGCCACACACACATCACGAAAAGCAACCTCCCTGCCTGAAACAGCTCTGAGGTTATGCTCCCATTCCCAAAGTCCAACATAGATCAGATGTGCCTGCAATTCTCCTTGTTTGTTTGCTCGCTGTGTTTTCCTACAGGAGCTACCAAGGAGCTCTTTTATATGCACATTTATCATGTGAATTTTAGTTTCACGCAGTAAGAAGGAAGTCTGGATCAAACTGCAAGTGTCAGTAAATCTCTGTGAATAATTCAGTCTGAGTTACTAATCCATCCTGACTAACACTTTGCTTTAATTATTAAGATCAAGCTCGAGTCACCCAGACATCTGAGATGGCTCCAGAGATTCAGGCCATTAGGTTCTGCAGGCATCAATAATCCTTCTCAGAGGCTGCAGCAGCGTGAAGGACACACAGCGAGGATTCAAGGCAAATAAATGTGATTTTAAACGATAGCGGGCAACAGGCCCGCAGCCTTGTCTGCCTTTGGTTTCTATCCTGATTTGTAGAAATGTTGCCAAATATTGGAGAGAACGTTTTGCCCAACATTTGCTCCCCTCTTTTATGGAGCTGGGCACAATGGCAGCTGGCCTGCTGAAAAAACCCATGTTTGCTACAACTTTATTTGCTTTTGATGGAGGAGGAAGTTGATAATTCATCAATAGGCAACCTTTTTAAAAGGGCGAGAAGATGCCTTGCTTGGATAGACAAGTGTAAAGGAAAATGGGCCATTAAACCAACAAAGGTGTAATGACAAGAAAGGGCTAGATCCAAAAATTAGGCTTTGGTGCCACTGTGCCTAACTTTTAGGTCCTTGGCTCAGAAGTGAGATCCAGGACCCTGCAGTCCTGACCAGATGTACAGCTAGAGGCGCTCCAAGCCACGCGGGTGCAGATGTTCATGCCCCAGGAAGCCCTTCAAAAATGCTTGAAGCACTTCAAATTGACCCTCAAAAAAGAGAGCAAACACCTCAGACCTAGATCGGTTACAGAGGTGGGCAGGTGAGAACCGGCACCATACCTACAGGCTGGGCAGCTCCCTTCTCGTCAGTGCAGTCACAGAAAAGGATCTTGGAGTCATTATTGATGCCAAGATGAACATGGGCCGGCAGTGTGGGGACGCAGTCAGGAAGGCCAACCGCACCTTGGCATGCATCCACAGATGCATCTCGAGCAGGTCCAGGGAGGTGATCCTCCCCCTCTATGCGGCACTGGTCAGGCCGCAGCTGGAGTACTGCGTCCAGTTCTGGGCGCCGCACTTCAGGAGGGATGTGGACGGCATGGAGAGGGTCCAGAGGAGGCCACTCGCATGATCAGGGGGCAGCAAGGCAGGCCCTACGAGGAGAGGTGATGGGACCTGAACCTGTTCAGCCTCCACAAGAGAAGGCTGAGGGGGATCTTGTGGCCTGTTATAAACTAGTCAGGGGGGATCAGCAGGCATTGGGGGAGTCCCTGTTCCCCCGAGCACTGCCAGGAGTGACCAGGAATAGCAGTCACAAGCTGGCAGAGGGTAGATTTAGGCTGGATATCAGGAGGCGCGACTTCACGGTCAGGGCGGCTAGGATCTGGAACCAACTTCCAAGAGAAGTGGTGCTGGCTCCTACCCTGGGGGGGCTTTAAGAGGAGGCTGGATGAACACCTTGCTGGGGTCATTTGACCCCAGCACTCTTTCCTGCCATGGCAGGGGGTCGGACTTGATGATCTGTTCAGGTCTCTTCTGACCCGACCAACTATGAAACCTTGGACTTAATTTTGAACCACTTCCTGAAATGTTTGCACCCGCCAGCAGAGCACAATGAGGTTGCTCGGTTCTCCTGCAACCCACAGGGCTTGGCTTTTCTCCACCATGGGGAGGAGGGGGAAAGCGAAGCAGACAAGCAATGAGGGATCTCCCATGTGCTCGGCCATCCTCCAAAACCTCCAGAGGCCAAGAGCACGCAGGGGTTGATGCTTCTGCAGCCCCTTGGAAGTGCTCCGGACTCCAAGCTGGGGAGAAATGCCACTCTCTGTAGCCCACAAGAGTGCCCTAACCACCAGACTACGGCTACTCCCAGTGAGTACTTCTGTAGCTCATTGCCTGGACCCCCTAAGCATCTGACTTGCATTCCTCTCCTGATCCCTTTCTGCACCAGCATACTCTTTTCCACGCAGCAGCACAGCTCTAGCAGGAGGGGTTGGCAGTGCCCACTCCCCACCTACAACATCGTGATGGTTCAGTGCACTTCAGGGAGCGGGATTCAAACCCCCTCCGAGAGAGGAAGGAATGCAATCCAGATCTCCCACGTCCTGAGCAAGCGCTTGCCTGAACGACCACATCCTCCTCCATTTGAAAAGGAAGCAGGAGCTGGTACCCGATGGCAGGTGTTTGTTGGGCACGCTCCGAGAATAACACCCTTTGTGGGGCTGGGGCCAACGGGCACCTAGCTCATGGTGGATCCCACCGTGTCAAACACTGACCTGCTCAGCACTCTCCATGCAGAGCGAGCTCACAAACCAGGTGCCTCTGGACTCAAAGTACCTCCAGCTGGCAGCTTAGCAGGGGGGTTCAGGATTGCAACTTTGGCCCGAAGTGTTATATTCTGCCTTGGCTCCTTTTTGGATCTAGCCTGAATTAACCAGCGATGATACAACTGACCATGCCAAACTGGTGGATTCAATTAATGCTTGATTCGCCAACCCTAGCAAACAGATGTATTTACATTTAACTATCCATGGCCCAAAATGAATATCGCCTGTCATTTAACTGCGTTCCATAACCAGCGACGCTGCTTTCTGCTTCGGGGAAACTGAACTTGCACCTCAAAAGCCTGAGAAAAAAAGAGCTGTCATTAAATCTTTAGCAACAGGAAGAGCCTGTGACTGCACCAGCTTACAAACAGAGAGAAAGTAAAGTTGATGAGTCACAGGCTGAGAAAAATTCTGCCCTCGGAGACAGTCGCACCCCCATCAAAAGTTAATGAAGTGCCGCAGACTTATAACACTCAATCCTTTCACTGCCGAGTTCCCCAAAGGAGAAAAAAGGAGCCTATTGCAAAGTAATAGGTCTCAGCGAGTCAGATTAATTACCCCGTTCCCAAAAGAAATAATGGTATCTTAAGAAATGACATATCAAATTCTCTGTGCTGCTCTCTCTGCTTGTCACGGGATTTACACTGGTGTTTTAAAGAAACTGCAATATTAAGAACAAATCTGCCAGAGCTAGAAAAGGAGGAGCCAGGGTAAATTAAATTCATGTAAACACATTTCTTAATTATGAAAAGGAAAGGATAATTATCTTTTGCTGATCCAAGAGTATTTTATTTCAAACAGATCAATGGCTGAATTGCCTTTAATGCAAGTATTTATGCAGATGGAGGGAAACGTTCGTTAAAATAACGTGAATTTTGCCTCAATGCATCATCTATTTTTGCACAGAACTGCTTTGAAACCTGGTATAAGTTCTCCTTAGGCTTCGACACTGCAAACACTTACCCTGTTCAGTAACTTCGACATATGTCCCAGGTCTCACTGAGGTCAATGCACATGTATGAAGTTTCTGAAAAACAAACTGTGTGGCTGACTGCCAAAGGCAAATGATACTGAATATGTGCTTAAAATGTCACCAAGGAAATTTAGGGTAGGCAGCTAATAAACAGCATCTCAGATCCGAGCAGCCATCAAAACGGTGAACAAAATGTTAGGGATTACTAAGAAAGGAATTGTAAATAAAACAGAAAGTATCATCCTGCCTCTTTATAAAGCTACAGTGGGCACATGGACTCAAGACGCAATGCCGCAGCAAATTGCTACCACGCAGTAGTGTTGTTGGGCACTAACCATGGCATGACGCCAGTGAGCCATAGTAACGAGCTACTGAGCAGCAGCGATAGGAAAAAACCGTGTGGCAATGGTACCGCACAGTAATGCCAATAATGCTTCTGCAAGTACTAAATGACCACGCAGTAACAACTGCAGAGTCCGTCGCACATGTAGACGGGGCCAGTGTGTCCACACATCCCATACTGCACCCAGCTTTGCTCCCCACCGAAAAGGATATAGAAAAACTGGAGAAGGTACAGAGAAAGCAAACAAGGACGGTAAGTGATATGGAGGAGCTTCCAGTGAGAAGAGACTAAAGAAGCCAGGCCTATTCAGTTTAGAAAAACGGGACACGATAAGGGTCGAAAACATACTAAATGGCAAAGAGAAAGTAAATAGGGATTTATTATTGCAGGGTTGGGCAAAATGTGGCCCGCAGACCAGATGCGGCCCACCAGGCCATTCTATCCGGCCCACGGGACCCCTAAAAATTTAGAAAATTCATATTTATCTGTCCCTGACTGCCTGTCACGCGGCCCTCAATGGTTTGGCAAAACTCAGTGAGTGGCCCTCCGCCCAAAATAACTGCCCGCCCCGTATTATTGACTCCCTCTCAAAATACAAGAACTAGGGGTCACAAGCTGAAACTAGTAGGCAGTAAGTCTAAAACGGACAAAAGGAAGCTCTTTTTCACCCAGCATGGAACTAAAGCGCGGTGCTCGTTACTCCAAGATGTGGAAGCTGCCCGTTTGGCCAGATTCAAAAAGGGACTGGACACATTTGTGGAAGAAAGGGGCACTGGTACCTATCGAGCACGGGAGTTAGGGGGACAGCCTCCGAATCAGAACTTCCTTGACCTCCAGTGCTGGCGGCTGCAAGTGGAAGAGGAACAGGAGAGAAACTCTGCTCATACCCAGTTCGCTCTCCCTTTCAGCATCCGCTCTCCGCCTCCGCGCGACACACGACACTGGGCAAGATGGACCTATGGTCCATCCCAGTAAATGACAGTGCTTATGTTCTTATTAGGGAAACTTTCTAACCCAGGGTAGCTAAGCACTGGAACAGGTAAGAAGAGAGACTGTGGCATGTCTGTTGTTGGAAGATCCTAAGCGCAGGTCAGACAAGCACTTGTTTGGGGGTGGGGGGTTTAAACACAGATGGTCCTGCCTGGAGCAGCACACTGGACTAAATGGCCTCCTGGTGCTCTTTCCAGCTCTGTTTTTCTATGATTCTAGGTCTTGTTGTATTTGGTCAGGAAGGTGCCAATCTTGCTACTGGGGTAGCAAAGCGCTTGGATCTAAGCAGGTGAGTTTGTTTCACACGCTTCAGCACATGCTCGCAGGCTTTACTGGGTAGGAGTCAAAAATGATTACAGGACAATGCACGGGGTACAGTGAGTAGCACTGCATACTGTTAACACCCCGTTATAATAAGAGGTCTCTGGAACTTTGCAAGCTTTTAAACCCCTTCAGTTTTTATTTTCCTAGTAAAAATGCAGCCATAACTACCCCTCCAGCCCAGAACTGCCCCACTGGACTTGCACACCGCTCACCCCTTGGTGTTTGTGGCTGCATGAACAAAGGTAGCAAACGGCATCCATTTGGACCATGGAGAGGGTTTGATCTGGGTTCACCTCCCTTTAACCCATGGATATGACCACAAGCAAAAAAGAAATCCAATGTGCCCATCCTTCCCATTCGCTCCCCTGCATCCTCCATCTATCCTCGCCCTTCCCCTGCCTATCCTTACCCCATTCTTCTCTTTCTCCTGAGGGCAGTAAGCAAACCAAGCCCAAGAAAAAAACCGTCGGCATTCACTGACTGTAGAAGGATTTCCCCTCCTGCTGCTGCTGGAACCGCGCAGGCTGCGAGAAAGGAACCGACTCTGGAAATATCGCCTGCTTTGGATTTCAGTGTCTTCGAAGGGTCATCACGGCTTCACCCTAGATTGTGCAACTGCTGGCTTTTCCAAAATAATCCACTGGAAGAAGCTGTTTACAGACAGAAGAAAGACAGACCGACAGACCTGACCCCACTTCACTTTGCAGCCACGAGAGAGCTGCCGGAACGCGACGGCGACCGTGTTGCTTGAACAGAAAGAAATGCAATAAAAATGACATCGATGCTTTGAATTATTAAAAGGACCCACAGATTTCAGAATTCCCAGCAGCTCTGTAGCTTCTAAGGCCCTGTTTGTAACAAAGGTGCTTAAAATATATGATTTTTAAAGCAACGATATTCCTTCGCTAGGAACAGAAATGAGTGCTGGCAGTTAAACACCACTGCGAGCTGTCAATGTGCCTGTGAACAGCAGCACAATGCAAGAGTGTGCTACGCAGCAAAGTATTACCTCTACCTCTATCCACCATCGCACCTGGCCGCTAAAATAACCCTATTACCTGCTTGGAGAAATACCTGCATATGACTGCTTTGAAAAGGGCTGCATAAGTAGTCCCTGTCATCAATAAAGCCAAAACCCTTTTGGAATGAACAGAAATACACGTTTACCCGGTACGCAAGGATACCCTGAAATGGCACAGAGAAGGTACAGCTGAGAGGTGCACTGGAGGGTAAAATGAGCTTAGGAATTAACCAGTTTCAATAAGTAATTGCAAAATAATAATTCAAAACTGTTACTAACCTGGTCATCATTTAGGGAGCGCTTCCACAAAGCGGCCCAAAAGCTCATTATTTAAGACCGTCTCCCATCAGTGATGCTCCATTAAGCTATTAATTGCTCGAACTGTTAACCGCCTCGCACTGCTTCAGCAGAAACAGCTCCCAGGCTCCCCTTCTTGCAGCCTGTAGCTGAAGCCTCTTTTGGCTGAACGGATGCCTCTTTGTCTGAGATAACCACTGCATTTTAGCCTTGACAGTCATTTTCATCTCCATGGCCCATTACAGTGAAATTCAACCCTTGGGTTCTTCAGAGAGGACTAGGGAATTGGGGGCAGGGGTGGGGAGAGAGCAGCTCCAGGCTGACCTCAGGCAGTCCTTCAACGGGACCAGATGGCTGGGGCTGAGGTTTAGTGAATTCATCTTTTGCCATTTTGATGCTTGAACATTGTCAGAGATTGAAGGGAAAAGGGACAAGGTGCAAAATAGCACAAGCTGGTAAAACACCACCTCCACACACCGTCTCCTCCCACAACACATGCAAAGATACTGAATTCTTTGCAGTGATCATCCAAAGGAGCTAGAATAGTTCTTAGTATTAATAATCATGAGACACACGGAAAGTCACACTACTTCCAATGAGCCACTCGGCCCACCCGTGCTACCATTTCCTTACTGTTTCTTTGCATTTTTAGAACGATTGAAACTAATAACGTTGAACCTTGGCCTTAGACAAAGTCCAGTCAATGGAGAGACTCCCACTGACATTGATGAACCTCGGATCAATCTGCTAGAACGGTGGTCGGCAACCTGTGGCCCGGGGGTCCCGCCAAGCTAAGGTGGCAACGGCAGTCGGCAGACTGTCTTCAGACAGAGCTGTGCAGATTTGGCCCACCGTTGCTGAAAGGTTGCCAACCTCTGCACTAGAGGCTTTATGCACAGAGTTGTGTAGGATAGTGCCTTCTGCCCAGAAAATTCTCCGAGAGACTGGAAAAAACTCTCAGGCCAAACCAAAATGAGAAGTCAGGGTCGCAAAGAGTTTTGCAAGACAAAAGCCCATAAAAGAAGAAATTCAGGTCAATCAAAATGTCCTGTTGCAATAAAGCACGGTGTTCCATTTTGACCATTAAATAGATTTACTTTAATTAGCAGACATTGCAGAACAGATTTTGCTTTTAAAAGTGGCAGAAAGCTGTGGTTTAACAAGTTGCATTTCCTTCCCCTCCCCACCCACTTTTATCAGGAAATTAATCCAAACTGGCCTTTTCCTGCAAGCAGTTCCAGTGTCAATAAATTCACATTTTCAGACAAAAGATGTTTCACCGGATCATTCTTCCCAGGTCTACTTGAGAGCTCAAAGCACCTGGTTAGTTAGTTAGTAAGGGCCAGATGCCGGCACTGTTGCTGACGCCGAGTAGCATCTTACTCCTACTTTGCAGTGAGCTTGAAAACACATTTCACAAACCCCCGCCAAGGTCTTGGGGTTTCCAACTCATTAAAAAAAAACCAACAAAAAAACCCAATAACTCCACCCTCTCCCAGCTGGGGTTACAGAAGGAAAGGAAGGCCCTGGCCTCTCTCAAAAACAGGACAGGGAATTTGGATCGTTTTGCAAACAGCCAGAAGTGGCTGCAGTGTGAGATGCCAGTCTGACCAAGGAGGGAGGGGGGCTAGCTCTTTGACACCAAATGTAGCAGAGGGAAGAAGTACCCCACTGCCCATGGCAGTGCTGTAGGACAACAAGTTGTTTGTGGGGAGCACGAGTTACTTCCCTTTGCTAAGCTGGTAAAGTTAAACCTAAGCCCCGCAGCAGGTCCTACCTGCAGCTCTTGACCTGGGCTTTTCTGTGCAGTGAAAACAGGGTGATCTGACCCTGTACTGGGCATCCCTCCCACCCCGCGTGCCACAGAGCTCGCTGGGCTGCAGGAAGAGCGCAGCGACAAACCGTGTCGATCCACCAGCCCTTCTTCATGAACAAGGGCGGCAGACGGTACTGCAGCCGTCTCCGGTGAGCAATTTGATATCCCCGCTAGTGAGGAAACTGCAGAACTGGGCTGGCGGGAGGGTGAAATGATGCCTCAGCAACTTGGACAAGGAATCACACCCCGGCTTCTCACTCTGCACAATGCTAACGATGACTCATTTTCCAGACGGAGGGGAAAGCTTTTCCTGGGCTCACGTGGCTCAATTTAACCATACATCTATTATTTAAACACATTTGAGCAACTTTTCTTCACTCTGAGCCCCATTGCCAGGCCAGTGGAAAAGAGGATGTAAAACAGAGCATCATCCGCAGCATATCCAGTGCAAATGTTCATCGGTGCCAGTTTCCCTGAAAGGGAGCAGAGGATTGTATGATCTTACAGGGCCAAACACAAGACCTAGAGGAATGTCTCCAAGTTAACCAGATGTGGAGGAAATCCTGAAGAGATCTGCTGCTGTTCGAGTATAATTTAGTGTTGTTTAAAAAAACCTCACTCAAGTCCCAATACCTCACCTGCTAAACTTTGTCTTGCGTATAAAATTTGTCCACTGAGATAAAAGGCCTTCATGAGAAAAGCCTTTGTGAGAAAAGCCCTGGCAAACGGAGTTATGCTGAAGCTGAGAGACTGACCATGATGAGTTGCTGGAAATGCCTGATTCCAAACTCATGTCACATGCAGGGAAAACTGTTTGTCCAATGAAAAGGGGAGTGAAAAAATAAAACTTTGAGGAAGGAAAATGCCTCGGGCTTTTCTTCCCTTGCCCCACTCAGGGCTGGATGATAACTGTGCAGCAGATCAAGACAGCTGCAACCCGAGCTGTGTATTTATGCGCCAGTTCCTGTAGCGAACAATCTGCCTCGGCCTGCGGTCATTTGGACTGCCAAGATTATTTCCTTTTTTGAAGGGTCTGAGTGCAAGTGGGTCAGTTTTTCCTATGATTTCATGGCATGATGCAAATGCAAGGGAGACCTTAATGCCTTAAAGCTTATAGCTCATTCAAGGACGTGCACATCAGCATCTCCCAAGAGCACTGTGAGCCCGTGACCTCAGCGTGGCAGGAGTTCAAAGCTTGTTCACACCTGCAGGGCACAGCTGTGTTCACGAGCCACGGCTGTAGCTCTGTAAGGTCAGGAAATAGCGGCATTCGAGTGTCACGCTGCAGGGTGCAACTTGTCTCGAGCAGTCATTAGGAAAGACTCTCCGCCTCCACGACAACGTTGCTCAAAGCTGCTCTTCCAAGTGCTGCATCGCAACCTACAGGGATTGATGGTACGATCTGGTGGGGCAAACCCCCGTGATGTGTGGCATCGCACAGACAGATGCTCAAATGGGCGTTGTTTCATATTCTGTCTCCAGCTCCATAAGCAAGTGGGCACCTGCTTTTTTGTCCTTTCACACAACCTCCAAATGATTGTTTGAAGTGCCTTAGCGAGCATTTGCTGGCTAAACTTCCTGTCTTTGTATCCTAAGACAGGACAGGCAGACAAATCAGCAGCTCCCCTTTGGCCCTCTGGCCCCAGGCACCGAAGGGGAAGAGGTTAAACTTTTAACTTGATTTATTCTTTTAACTGAAGTGCTGCTGTGATCTCAGCTGGTTTGCAATAGTTTGGTACGAACCAGAGTGGCAAGAAGGATTGGTAAGGAAAAAAAAAAATCCTATAGGCAAGAGCAAACAAGAGAAACCCGGCTCATTCACTGAAGAAAAATGGGCACAATCAAAGGGGACTTTCCACTGAACCCAGTGCCTTGCCAGGGACTTTCATATGAACTAATTCACCTGGCACAAGCATCTCTCACCCACCCCCACATTCCTTAAAGAGTTTTCAAAATCCCGGTGGTGACCAGCTATTTTTTTTTAGCAGACCAAAAGTATTATAAAGCCAAGACCATAACCGTTCAACAGAGGCCTGTCTCTGTGGGCCTGCAGAATAAAATGACCTCCTGCCCATTTACCTCCAGTAAAGGCAAGACATACTGGTAAGCAATGCAGAGATACCGACAACGTCTCTATCTACAGACTCCACGGAGGATCAATGAAGAACTCTAAAAAGAGCATCACTGTTCTCCTGGAGAAGCCAAAGTGCTCACTGACATTAAAATCCACCCAATGCAGGGGCAGGGAAAGAAGGGAACAGAGATCTCTGAACCCCAAAATGCACAGGAAAATTAAGATGATCCAGCTTCTAAGTGGATGATTCACTTGTATCGCAAGGACTCGGTGATTTCATTCCAGTCCTAGAATTAGAATAGTTTGCAAATACGCTGTTATATAGAAGGCATCTCTGCTCATCTGTCTTCCTCAGATATATTTTCAACTGGAGAATACACATTAAACATGCACAAGTGCCATTTGTCTTCTCTCTGATTCCTTGGAGGTCACGGTCTGTATACAGCCTATACCAAGCAGAGGGAGGATAACAAACCCGAAGGCCTGTGCAGGAGAAGGTGGATCTGAATAAAGCGCAATCACCCGTGGAAGCCAAAGGAAAATGGCTCAGTATCATAAGGGCTGGTCAACATTTTTGTTTCAAATTTTTAGCACCAAAACACGGTCCTACTTTGCAATGATTACCTGAGGGGTTTGTTTCTTTTGAAATCTGCCAATTTTACGCACTGTTACCTGAACTTAAATTTTTCTCTAGGGTTCGGTTTTCCATTGGAGAGGGAAAAAAAGAGCACTTGCACGTACAAACATCAATCCAAGTCCCCTGCGCCCAGCAGTACCTGGAACCACCATGGCAGCAGCACACAGTTGTGAGCAGGGCCCCGGGGATGTTCAGATACACACAACCACCTAGTCCGCACCTCGGGAGCTTGCCTGCCTTCATTCAGGAAAGCTCCCACCCCGCAGCTTGTCCTTAACTTTAAAGACAAGCACAAATGCTGTCCAGATTCAGGAGCTAATTTAAGTCAAGACACGAGTGAATGATAAGAACCATAGGAAGAGAGCAGTGGTGGAGTCAAAAGTACTGAGAGGACATGGTCACCCACGTTCAAGAAAGATGAACTCAGGATGCAACCACTGCTAACAAGGGCCACTCCTGAGCAGATCAGAAGGTCGTTGGAGAAGAGCTCCCAAAAGAGCATGGCTGGTTTAGTTTAGCAAAAGGGTCTTAAACTCAGCCGCCCCTGCACGCCACATCCAGACCACGGTGCTGCTAGCAGGCCGGATCTGGCAGTGAGGTGAGTGGTAGGATGAGCGGCAGCAACAGGCTCCATGCCTGGGAATTTAGGAGTGGGACCCAGCTCCCAAATTCCCAGCCCTTCGAACAGTCCTGTGAGCTGGATGAAACAGCTGCATGGGCCGCATCTTTGACACCTGTGGCCTAGCAGAACAGACCGAGAGGAGGCAGAAGACATCAGAGGTTGAACACTGGGGAAGAGGAGTAGGATGGAGGGAAAGGGACCAACTGGACAGGATTAAATTTAGGACTGCAAATTCGAAGCTTTCCAGCTCTCAGAGCAGCCTGCAACATCCTTCCAGGAAGTGGAGCAACAACCTGATGCAGCTCATAAGGTTCATGGATGGGATTCATCGTAGTCTGTAGTAGTAGGCAGCTGGATTCAATGATCTAGGTGCCTTCACGTGAGCACCCATGCAGGTCCAAAGGCTAACTGCAACCCAGGCCAGGGAAATACTTGAGCAGACGCTTAACTTTAAGCATGCATTCAAGAGAAGTGCATTCCTGAATCAGGGCCTGGGTGTGACAGTGACACTTGGGCAATTATTGACACGAGCGCTCAGTACTAGCTCAGAAACCAGCCCAGCCCTTCAGGTAGCTGTCAGTCCAGAAAGTGCATGCAGTGATGTGCCGCTGGCATTTTAACCAGTGGCTCCCACAAAGCCAATCTCCCTTACTCTGGGGCAGAAGCTAGGCACCAGAAAAGCTGCTTGCACAGGTGAGGGAGGGACTGGAGATCCTGCAAGTTGGTTCTTTCACTAAACAGAAGCTCGTTTTCATTAAGAGGAAGGACGCAGCATGAGGCAAACCAGCTTCCATGTGTGTATTCTGCTGAAAGCATGTAGATTTTGTTCTGCAAATAACCCCAGGAGAATCAGAGCCATAATTAGATGCTGAAAATGGGGGGGCTAGATGTTAATGAACGATACAGTGTTATAGCTAAAGTAGGAGAGGGAAAAAAAAGCCTTTCCATTAATGATGGGAGAAAGCATCTGTTTGATGCAAAAATAGAAGCTTTTTCAAAGTCTCTCCAACTTCTTTGATGCGTCAAGGAGGGAGATGCTGGAGGAGTATTCGTCTGACATGATTATCTGCTCCCCTTTTGAATCGTGCTCCCCAGACAGGCTGTTGCTGCAAGGTGGGGGCCACACTGAAGTCTATGTCAATTTGAAGCCTTGGAACTGCAGCTTCCTGGCTTTCCAATTAAGCAACAATTACCCAAATTCAGATGCTCCATCCCCAGAGGAGGGGAAGGCAGGGAGGGGCGGACCAACCCAGCCCCCACACCACCAAAATTCGAGCCAAGTGACTGCAGATAAAAAGATCTCCTTCTACAGTTTTTTTTCCATTTACGCCAGATCGTTGGAGCAATACTCTGAGTACTGAAGCACAAAGCACTACCATTTCCACAGCAACCACAAAACATACCAAGAATATTTGAGCTAAATTTATCCTGACTTCTTGTTTCTTTACGTTTGAATCACTACTTTGGGGCTTGATTTTTCCACAGCTTTCCACAGGGTGCAGAGAGGGGTTTACCGGCAGTAGGGTTTTTCCGATGACTTGTGGGATTCTGCTGTGAAAGGCTGCAAGTCGTTTACCTGTCATTAGAAAGCAGGGGGGAAACGAGGGAAGGATGGACTCAAATGTTCCCCAAGTACAATGCCGGTGCTAAGGAGGTGCATCTGCGGCCTCCAGCATGGGAGAACGTCTCGACACTCCCCTGACACAGGGAAGTGCTCTTGTTCCCATTCTCCAGACGGCAAGCTGAGACTAAGACCCAACTCTAGCTCCCCCCTGCCAGTTATAAGTAGCATTTATGGCTGCTTACACGTGTGCTCGGGGGTGGCATTTTAATTAGAGCGGTTCCTGGACAGCCACTCTAATTAAAAACGCCTCACTGCCACATGTATCAAGCCCCTGCATGCTTTAAAATGGCCACGAGATGCTTTATCTGAAGTTCATCTGATGAAGTTTAGATAAAGCATCCCTACGGCCATTTTAAAACATGTGGGGGCTCCACACATGTGATAGAGACGCAATGCTGGAGTGCTCTAATTAGAACACAAATGAGCACATGTGATTCAAATGAGCCACAAAAGTCGCTTAGAAAGATGTTCAGCTCCTACAGCCCCTTTCACAACATATACCATCCTTAGGAGGATACATTTATGCTCTGCTACGATTCAATCCTGCACAGGTAGGCACAGAAAATCTATGCAAGTCCCAGCAACCTCCCACGCAGAGAAAACCCACAACGAGGGACAGGGAGCATATGGCACAGGAACTAAAAAACATATCCACATCTCCAGGGCCCAGGCGAATGCAGTATCCACTGTGCCCACTCTTAATTTTATGCCAAATATGCCCCTTAGGATTTTAGCATCCTAAACTCAATTGGGAAAAGCACTTTCCTTCTAGGTATGTAGGTGGCTATGCCATTTGCTGCTGAGGATGCATGAGGAGGGGTTATTTTAGCTTTACACTAACAATACGTGCACAATGTGTGCACATGCCAGCCAGCACTGACCAGCAAATTCATGGAAATGAGCCATTTTCAAAAGAAACAGTGTGCCATGCTGGGTCATGGGTGGCTGGGTCTGGCAGTCACCCAGGCTCTGAAGAAGCAACCAAGATGTGAGAGGAGCAGGCTGAGTCCAAGCATAAGGGGCCAGAAGCCAGGAAATCTGTCTGAGGAACCGAGGCAGAGATGCAGAGGGTCAGGCAGCCAGCGGGGTTGTTTCAAACTAGAATCAGATTAGAGAGCCAAAGGATCAGGACAAACTCAGGGTCCGGGGGGAAGCCAGGTTGAGTAGCCAAAGCATCTGTCAGAGAGCCAGCAGGGCACGAGAGGAGGGCAAGGCAGCCTGGCTACACAGTTGAACCCTGGTGCCCAGACACTTCCTCTTCCTAGGAAGGGGTAAAGGGTGAGCTAACTCTGGCTGGCGACTCCACTTGCAGGTAAAGGGCCAGAAAGCAGGTTCTGACCACCTGTGTCCACCCTGATGCTCGGCTGTGGAGGTGGCAGACTGGGATGAGCAGCCGCGGCAGGCAGGCCAAGGCCCCCAGTTTAGGGCCACAGGCTGGAGCAGTGAGGTGCTTGCTGCCAGGCAGAAAAGCCAACAACAAAAAAAAATTCTCCTTAGTTTCAATTCTGCAACAGTCCCTGACGCCCACATCATCGGTGCTGCAGCAGGATCGCAAAGAGGCAGTGAAACTAAGTGGGCAATAGCCAACGGATGTGTCCTGCCCACATACACGTCTCAAACTTCCACAGTCCCAGGCAGACGTTTCACCTGTGTGCCCTGGGGATAAACTCCGTTGTCTGCTTTGTAACTTGACTGCACTCTGCTTAACTGCAGAGTAACTGTAGGCGCCTCCTTTGCAACTAGCTGCATCCCTTAACTGGCCCAGAACAAGTGGAGGGGGAGCAGCTGTCAATGGGCTGCTATAAAAAGCTTTGGCAATGATGGGAGTTGGTCACTATTACAATTTGCTCCATTTTCCAGGAGCCTAATAGCAGCCCCAAAACTGCTTACAGAGTTCAGACAAGTGCATACGGCAGGGAAGTCCATGGGGTTCGCCAGTCCCAAAGCAATGTGCTTAACTGGAGCCCATCGTATACAGACTGATACAGCCTGTGCTTCCTGTTACTGGCCCCTGGAGTAAAGCTAGCTGGAGGAAGCCTACCCCCACGCTACAACCACACTTCCAGTAGCAGCACAGACATAGCAGCATCCCCATTTGCAAAGAAGTGTATAATACCACCAGCTAAAGGATGACAAAAAAATAAGCCATTACTATTATACCCTAGAAGATGTCTTCTTAGCTAATCGTTGCACAGCCATGGCTGTTTTCATCTGGTGTCACACTTCAGTTCTGTTTGGCTGGAGAGAGTAAGAACATTATCGGGACCGCTTGAGCGTGTGATGATTTCGTTGCTTGTATTAGCTGCACTGAGGCCCCAATCCTGCCAGAGCAGGCCCATGTGCCCACACAGAGACTGCTGGGTAGGGGCTAGGCAGTAACAGGGTGAACCGAGAGTCCTATGCCCTGATCAGCAGACTACCTTAGAGTTGGGATAAAGCACAGGTTCAAGAAGGACCATAACTGAGGCTATTAAGGAATCAAATTTGGCCAGGCAGCTGATTCAGAGGAGGATGGCAGAAAAACCCAGCCGCATCCTGAACTGTGAACGTTTCCTCTGGCCTGGTGGCATGACGCCGAGCAGAAATGAGCAGCACCATTTGGAGGCCACCCTTACAAGGAAAGTCACAAGCTGCCAACTAAACGACTCTTGACGGTCAGCGAGGACCAGACCTGGGGCCTGCTGTCCATGGAAAGACACTTACGGACTTCAGTGGGACCTGGACAAGGTGCCGATGGGCTTTTGAAACTATAAATTAGGAATATGGAGCATGATTTTCTTCCACGTGTAAAGTTCTGTATAATGCTACTGGCAAAAACATGAGTTGGCTGCCGGGGGGGGGGGACGACCTTGTGAGCAAACGTCAAATGTGCATGCATACCATCCATTGCTATGTTTGCAGTGCAACTGTATGCAGAGACAAGAAACCTTTCCCCCAATCCCAGAAATTCAGCTCTTGCCTTCAGAGCTGCTTTCGAATCGTGCGTCGACAGAAAAGACACAAAACCTTTTTCAGAAAGGTTCTGTTTGCAGCAGATTTCCACCTGCCGCTCTTCTCTTACATTGTTCCCATTAACACTGCCTAAACTCCCTCCCACTGCACATTAAAGAGGAAGCCTCATTTTTTTCTCGTCCAGATAAATCTCACGTTTTGCCCAGGCTGGACCTTGCTTCTGCTTCTAGCAACGCTGCCGTGGAAGACGTTTGGAGTCAGTGCCAACATCTCAGCCTGTGCGCGCGCTTCCTGCCATCCCCCCTGCTGCCTGGGCCTCCAGTTCCTTTTTCTGTTCCCTTCCCCATGGCAGGGGTTTGGAACAGGTTTCTTTCTGCAGCTCGTTGTAGTGACAATCTCCTTTGCTACACGGCAGTCCTTGTCTCTCCAACTCCCACTCCTGCTGGTGACATTTAAGGACTCCAGTG
Source organism: Crocodylus porosus (assembly GCF_001723895.1). Classification (NCBI taxonomy): domain Eukaryota; kingdom Metazoa; phylum Chordata; order Crocodylia; family Crocodylidae; genus Crocodylus; species Crocodylus porosus. The sequence goes on along the minus strand of NW_017728911.1, from coordinate 35,581,711 downwards.
CTCGGCATTGTTATTGTGCGGGTTGTCTCACTGTGGAGCTACCCTCCTTGAGCCCAGCACGACGCTGAGACCTTCTGGTTCTTCACGACCCCAGGGCTATGGCTTGAGATCTCCCCGCTTTTGTTGCTATAACTGGATTCCTACTGCCACCAAAAGCAAGCCCTGGCTCCCCTGCCTACTGCCTTCTGGGCTGCTCTTGTTCTCTTCCCCTCCCTAGTTTCTTGATTATCCAACTCATCAGTGACAAGGGTCCAATTCTGCAAACTACCCGGTGCGTCCTGAGCACCACTGCTCCTGCTGATTCCAACACGGCTGCTCCCGAGTCCTGCAGCCCATACAGGCCACTGCGGTATCAAGCGTGTTCACCCATGCTTCCTCCCTTTTCTTATATGCAAGGGCCATGATTTTCAACTATAGAAGAATTTTGGGCGCCCACCCTGGGAGGCACAGAAGAGGCCATCCTGGGAAAAATCCCCTTTGAGGAGTCTTACAAAGGCACCCAACATCACTGTTAGCTTCTGAAACATCTTAGCCCAGATAAATACAATATGCAGACACGTAGCTTGGGCTGTGCACAACACCCAGCTTCGTCTGCTGGGCCCTGGAGCAGCCTGACTTTCTACAGCAGGGCCTTGTCCCCCCTCACATTTGACCACTTCTGCAGAATGCCCTTGTTTGAATAGATTTAAAAATAAAAGCAAGTTACTGTCACAGAAAGGCACTTCCTATTTCTGCCTGCCGCTTCCTACTTCTGTTTCTGGGGAACATGTACAGTAAAGTCCAGCTCCTGTCTACTGCTTAGTTTTCTGCTCACAGGGTTACTTTACATACAACAGTCTCACCCAAAAGACACCACGTTAAAAGAGTTTTGAGCTGGGCTCATTATCCCTATTTCTGGCGTGTTAGTTTTAAACGAACAAAGTGCTCTAGATGGGTCGAGTGTGTTACCGCTCACCGTGCTTTACGACCACTTGCTGATTCTTGGACAGCGCATGTGAGGAGCTTTACATCCATTTTTAAGCTGGGGGAGGAACAAAAGATGAGCGCTCTCTCCAATGCTACATAATGCACCAGGACAAGGGCAGGGCAGGGCTAGGCCCTGCATCAGGCGCGACGACTCCTCACAAGCGTTGCCCTGTGCTCCCCAGAGACCGGGTGGCTCAGAAGTGCATTAGCAGAAATGCAGACCTAGCCATATATTCCTCTTTCCGTAGCAGGGAGATTCAGAAGCATATGTATTCAGGGGAATGAATGCAAGTTCCTGCCCTCGACAGTGAAGAACACACAACTCAGTGTTGCAGAACTTTTAAGAACTACAAGCAAAGAGCAAATCTGGGGGCCCCGTACACACGGGGTGTTCACTAGGCCTGTTCTGATCCCCCTTAATGGCACCCTGTGTTTTTTAATTTAAAGGTGGGCCCATAACAAGCAACATGAGAGGGCCGTGTTCTCCGTTTAGCTGCAAAGCAAACAGCACGAGCCAAAACAGCACAAGCTGCCACACACCCATCTACGCACATGTAATACCCTGGTCGAAGGAACGCGGCACTGATCACACCCACTTATTTCACAAGCCATTAAATGGGAACGATTTTTGATTACTGCCTCTTCGGCTAGATCCATGCCAGCCTCCGTGATTGCAAACCTGGCCCACAATGCAAATATAGCTGGATGTCGAAGGGACCTTTCTCCTTAAGGAAGCTAATTCAGATATGACCTAAATTGCTACCAAGCAATCACAAGACCTCTGCTGTAAAACTCTAGGATTCAAATAAACAACACACCCTATAAAGAGGAGACAATTCAGCGTGACATTAAGGAGATGGAGGAGGGAAGGACACACAAAACTGAAAGACAGCATCAGCACTTGGCGCTCTTGTGGTGCCTTCCAGCAGAGGAACACTTTCCAAGCACAGGTTAATTAGGCTTCCTCATACCCCTGAGAACTGATAACGGCTATCCAGGGAGCGTATCGACAACACAGCTAGCTTGCAGGTGAAGTAAAACAGATGTTCCGCTTGAAACAACATCAGGATGCAGCTCAGGACAGGAATATTGTGCCCAAGTGAAACAGTATGGGGACTCAGAGTAGACACGATAGGGCAGGGGTGGGCAAAATGTGGCCCAGGGGCCAGATGTGGCCCACCAGGCCATTCTGTCCAGCCCACGGGGTCTCTAAAAAAATTTAGAAAAACTAATATTAATCTGCCCTGGGCTGCCTGTCATGCGGCCCTCAATGGCTTGCCAAAACTCAGTTAAGTGGTCCTCTGCCCAAAATAACTGCCCGCCCCTAGAATAGGGCATGGGCTGAGCTGCTATAAATGGTCATTGCTCCGCTCAAGTCTATGCAGTTCTGACAATACAGGTTAGGCAAGGACCTGGCCCAAGGCTTAGGTGTCATGAAAAATGTCTATGGATATGGCAAAGAACCAGGACAGAGAAAGGCAGTTAGAAGAAAGTCCCTTGCTTACGAAAGTTTATGCTGCGCAAGCTTTGATTTAGTCTACAAGGTGCAAATCTACCCTACATTCTTGCAAGGGACCAAGATGCCAGGCTTGCATCCCATCTGGGGAAAGTGCTGCCAGGATCCTAGGGGCAGCAGCCAGATACTGAACCACGAGCCCCATCTGACTGTTTGGTAGCAGCCCCCCATACTTGTACAGGCCAGTCCTGCTCAGCTCAGGAGCACTCCCTGGGTTCTAGCACCATGAACACCTGTGGGGCTTCCCAGTGCTACGAGAGTCGCAGGAATTTACAGCTAGGATGCCACATGCTATTATCCTTCCAGGTGGTTATTCCACAAGGCACACAGCAACCAGCCTCCGGATCAGTATTAAAAGCATGTCAGCAGGAGCTTCACATGTGAAGGTTTCATGACTCACTACGTTCCTGCACTCAGTTGTGTAACTGGATCCCTGGGCAAGAACTAGCAAACATAGGGAGTGGACAGACAAACCAATGGCAAGGACTCCTGGCAGGAGTGAAGCAATTCTGAAGTGAACCAAGCTTCAATATACCCAGCGACCGCACGGAAAGCAAACTCGCCAGCACAACACATGGCTGAGCCCCATCTCCAGATCACACTGATGCTTTTCCCTAGCTGTTTATTACACGCAGTACCCTGCACATAATGCAAACATAATACTGGTAGATTTTGTTAGATTTTAGTTATCATCAACCCTTTTTTTTTTTTTTTTTTTAAACACAGTAAAGCAAAATTAAAGCTTCTGCAGAGAAAGTCAGAATCGATTACCTGGCAAATCTTGACTTTAAATCGTTTTCCTTCTCACCTTATCATTTATGGACAACTTAGCTTATTTACCACTATGGAGAGAAAAGCCTGGCATATCAAATATTACTAGAGCCACAAGTCTTTTACACTCACTTATCCTTACAGCAGATTAAAACTCTTCTCAAGGTATATTGCTTAGTATCGAACTGCATTTCTGAAGAAATGCAGATATCCAGCTTGGATATAGGAGTAGCCACTCAAGGCATGTATCTGAACCACTAGTACTAACAGTCTCATAACTATAAAAAGATACAGCTTTAAAAGACAGAAAATCGCACCCATGCTAGAATAAATACAATACATACAGGTAAAGCAAAGAGTTCCCGGAGCTCCCTGCAGTGTGAAATGTCTTTTGAAAAAGGTAAGGCGGCTGCTGAGTACAGTACCAGACTTTGCTTCATGGTTGCAGATGAAAATCCAAAATCAGGCTGCTCCAAAATAAGCTGCTAGCTTCCACTGAGATCTGCTTACTCACTAGACAGCGTCAAACACACCTTCAACCCACACTTGTAAAGAAAAGGCTACCTCCAAAGGAGCTGCTTATGACAGGGGGAGATGCTGGAACACAACATGCAGAACGGCTATTTCTTGTGGCTGGTTTTAACACGATTGCATTGGCATCGACAGCTCTAGCGACAAAAATCAGCCAGTGATTTTTGAAAAAGGAAAATCAGAACAAGAGCAAGCAGCAAATGGCAAAACTCCTTCTCAAAAGGGATTTCTGCCTGTTGATCCACGTTACAGAAACACGATCTCCTAATCCTCTCTCTGCATTTGTAACATGAAATCGGAGCAAGCTGCTGAATCACAGCTGACAGTAAAACTGGAGCAGGTTAGTCTCTGCCTTAGAAACGATGTTGATCTTAAGGATGTTTGTATCCTGGATACAAGCCATATGAGTAGTTGGCAACATATTCATTTTTATCAACCACGCAGCACACGTTATGTAAAAAATAATAGGTAAGTTGTCTTGGCCTAAAAACCAGAAGTGTCCCTAAACATGCGTGTATGGAAAGCTATTCCTATCTTCTTCCTACATAAACATCCTGATCTTGCGAGCAAAATTACCCGGCACACTTTGTGGTTTGGGGCTTAGATGTTGGGAGCAGCTTACTGGACTTAGGGTGCCCAGAACTCAGACTGCTCACAAGGTGCCCGACTCTCAAGTACTATTAAAACACGCAAGTCTATTTATGACTCTTCCAAAACAGGAGAGAAAAACAAATTGTTCCCTTTACCATTTTGTGGATCCATGTTGCTCTCTCTGCAAACGGCAGCTTCCTCAGTGCCCACGCACCAGTACATCCTGGGTTGTAGTCGTGAAGGGTCGAGATGCCACCTTTCCGCAGCATTTAAAATCATGTAGTGTTATCAAAGCCAAATGACCTTGGTCCAGGGAGAGGGCCTGAGAGGCACTGTGACTAGTCCCAGTCTGGGAGCAACCCCATTTGACCTGTTTAAAAACCAAAAGAGAAACAGTCAATCAGACAAATCTTTCCAGAAAAGGAACTGCAAGAGGTTTCTTCCTCTGCATGTACAAACATGGTCCCAAAGACACCACCTCGCAAAAGCACTTCCAGTGCGTGCACTGTATAAACGTGCTAAACCAGACACAGATCAACACAAGCCCCCAGCGATGTCCCCGCTGTAAAGAATGGTGCTGCGCCCAGGGTCTCTCAGCCAAATCATCTCCGGTCTTTTTTAGGACAAGGATAAGGCTATCATCATTGGCCTCTGGATAAGGACAGCAGCAGTCGGATCGGATCCTCTGCAGCCTAACAAGAAAGCCGATCACTGAAACAATGCAACCCCACAGGAGGGGAAAAATCCCTAGCACTGCTTAAAAACTACTTTCCCTCACCCCCTAAAAAGCATGAACATATTGAGAAGTGACAGGTCCTGTTAAGATGGGCCGGGGGTAGAAGAAAAGCATAAACTTTTCCTCTTGCCCAAAAACATGCAAAGCATTTATTTGGTGCGCCAACAGCATTTTTGCAGCCACATGTTCAGGGATCTGTATCAGTTCCCTGAGGACTATAAACTGGTGGTCTTTTAGCAGCCCTGGAAAAATTAAGCAGTGATCAGAACGCTAACCAGCTCCTCCTCTGGGGCAGCTGGAAGGCCTTACCTGTTCAGAGGGCAGCATTGGTAATCTGATCTTTTAAAAAGCACCTTCCTTGTCGATTAACCTCGCCATACAGTCACAACCTAAGCGCACCAGCACAGCTTGTTCCCTAATTTTCTGCTTTCTGTTTCAGTATGTAAATTCTCTCACAAATGCAAAAGATGCTCTTGTGGGGGTTGATTTGAATCCGCCTTTCCTCATGTCTGCTATACGACACTGGTTTTTTGAAAGGCGGCCCTAGTGCAGCTCAGCATTAATGGTTAAGCCCCATTCAAGTCAGTGACGTCATGAAGCCTTTTCCTGTGCAAAGTGGGGTTAGCAAATCAAAGCCGGGTCGAAACATCACACACTGCCTCCTTCAAGCAATCTCCAGTTGGCCTCCACCCAGCCCTTTGCCATCAGGCAAGGGTGGCGTGAGCTGGGTTAACAAAGCAGTGCAGCATCTGGCGAGTGTCGTTTCTGGACAGATGCTAGAGCTGGCTGTTATTTTATGCTCATGCTGCTAAGTTGGGTTTCTAGTGATCACTGCTTTGCGGTCAACTGTTGGCATCAAAGACCAAAGCCAATTTCCCAAAGGCTTGCAGAAGCTGTCCTCACTGCTTAAATTACAGGGCTAGTGCTAGCATGGTAGGCCTTCGTGTTCAGGTGGGAAAGGACTGCTCTGACACCTCCAAAGGAGGGACAGAAGCTTGGGGAGAAGCCATTTGGCTGCAGGTGAGTAACGGTACCGGCTGTGGGAGCATGCGTGGAAACCAGTGGTAGCGTGACTGACCCGAACTAAACCATGCCGGAGCCAGGGACACAATAAGCATCAGCGGGGTGGCTGCACGCCCCTTCTGGGCTGGACCACACTGCAGGAGCCACTGGGGATTTTTTTTTTAAGACCCCCCTCCACTACTTCCCCTTAATGCTCAGAGGCACATCCCCTCCCCTTCCCCACCTGCCACCGCTGCTTTCCCCACTGTCCTGGAGGCAGAGGAAGGTTTAAAGCCACTTCTGCCTGCTCCAGCCAGGCTGTGTTGGGGGGTGCAGCAATGATGGGTGGGGGGTGGACTCCCTGCCGCCTAGTCCCACAAGAGCAGGTGTGGGGTGGGGGCTGCCACCACCGTTTCTAGCTGAGCCCAGATCCCACACAGCCCGGCGGCAGTGGGCAGGAGCAGCTTTGAAGCTTGCATCTCCCCTAGGGCTGCAGAGAAAGAAGCCATGGTGGGTGGAAGAGAAGGGGAAAGGGAGGGAGGGAGTGTTCCTTTAAGCTGGGAGGAGAAGGGGGGTCTGACGTGCTTTGGGGGACTTTAAAAAAAGTCCCCAGTGTCTCTGGTGGGGTTGCCTTTCCCCACCAGTGAGTGGGGGGAGGAGGCTGGGAGCAGGGGGTGCAGCCACCTGAGCAACATGGCCAAGTCCTGGATCCACCCCTGATCTACCCTCCTTTTTCTTGTCTGGGGAGTCTAGTAAGATCAGAAGCTGCGGTGAGGGTGAATACGTGATGCTGTGCGAGATCACCCAGTGGTCACCACACACACCACCACCACCTGTGGTTTACTCTTTTAAGAAGGCCTGGAACAAGGTGAAAATGTTTGCCAAATCACTGAACATGGCATCTGCAAAAGTACTAGCACTGAGGACCATCTTCGCCCTACAGCGCCTACTGATGTCTCAGATTTAGAAGGTATGTGTGGGGAGGGTGGGGGTGGGAGGATGGCACTGCCACAGTACTGGAAACAGCAAATCATCCTCTACAACTCCGCTGAATTACAGCAAGGGTGAATACATCCTCTTGCAAAGCAGAGACTGGCCCCGCAGCCCCCTGCAGCAGACATCCAGTCTTACGTGACATTTTCCTCCCCTCTATTAGCAATCATGGATGGAAAAAAATAGACGCCATGCTGCAACTTGTGTAGTCTGCAGTAACCACTAACTGCAGGTGGTTGAAAACTGCCCCGCTCACAATTTCCAAAAGTGTCACTAACTCCCTCACTCTGCCCCATGGAGACCCTGCAGGAAATCGTTCTGGAAATACCCGATGTGGAAGTCAGTCCAAGGCCAGGAATACAAAACTGTCCTCTTCGTAACTGTGTTGTTGCAGAAGGCAATGCACGGCAGCGCTAAGGTGATCCAACTGCACATTTTTAAACTCTCCCACCTTTGAATTTCTTTTTAGCCTGTACCCTGGATTTCCCAGGTTACTGAATGGGGAACAAGTTGCAACATCCCTGTCATGTTTTATACCTTTAAGTTACTGCTCCATGTCTCAGTTGGGACAAGGTTTTTCCTGGAATACACAACCACTACTAGTGGATGTTACCCAAGGTGCTGCAGTATCCCCTCTGCCGGATTAAAAGCAGGAAGTGACATATTTTAAAGCAGATTTAGATGCTATTTCCAAGCTTCCCAATTTCTCCTCGGAGACTTGCTGGCAGGCAGACAGCTTGAGTTCAGATTGAGTCCAAAGTCCAGGAGGCTTTTAAAAATAAATAACTTTGCACTCCCAGCATCTCAGAGCAATTCACAACTGTTCACTAAGCCTCTCCATAACACTGGCCCTTTGTACCATGCTCACGTTACAGGTAATCTGGGGCACGCCTTGCCTAATATCGCTCCAGAGCAACAGCGGGAGGCCCTCGCTTAACCTGTCAGATCTCACTGCCTTCCCAAATAATGTCGTGCCCTCTTTGAAGCCAAAGATAGAGTTAAAGGCATCTTACAACGGGCGCTGACATGGGGCAATGAGGTGGATGGACAAACCAACCGACCGAGGGCTCATCAGATTACTGCAGCTGGCAGGATGAAGCCCCGCACAGAGACGTATTTTCCAAGAGAGAATGTAAATTGATGCGACATTAGGGCAAAATCTCTGCTACGTCTGTCAACCTCAGACCTGGATTCGATGGCTCCGAAGGTCCCCTGAAGTCCCGGGTTCCTCATGGAACACCAGGAGCTCCCTGCCAAAAGTTTAATTCATCCCATAAAATACTGGCAGCCACTAGCATCGCTCCTGCCACGGGAGCAGAGGCATGATAAAAAGTAACCCACCCTGGGCCTGTTCAAGGAAATAGCAGCCGAGATGCAACGACCTGGGAATGCTAGCACGCCCCTCGTGTCAGAAGCAGCAATACATCCACAGACAATCCCCGCGCAAGAGAGGGTCGGACCCTAAGGGCATCTTGCCTAGTCTCCTGTGTCACAGCAGCAGAGAGCGGATGCTGAAAAGGAGACTGAACGGGCAGCCTGTCTTCCACCGCTCCTCTCACTCGCAGCCTCCAGCACTCAGGGTCCAGGAAGCGCCGGTTCAGAAGCCGTGCCCCTCGCTCCCGTGCTCCATGGCTGCTGGTTCACCTTTCCTTCACGAATGCCTCCAGTCCCGGTTTGAATCTGGCTGAACTGCCCTGGTTAGCTTAGGGAGACAGCGGTGAATTCACCACTGCTTACGGGGCGCTCCGAGATGCGCGCGCAAAGAGTAAAAACAGCGGTTATCAGTTGTCACTGCTCTGCACCACCAAAAACGCCGGGTCTGGCTTTTTTTCAGGGAACGCCAGAGCAGGGCCAGGGGGCTGCTGTGGAGGCGACTGGATACAGCACAAGGATCCCCTTGTATTTACAGGATTTCCTTCCCACGGCCAGCTTTTAGGCAGCGCCGCCCCGCAGGCGCCCGCGCTCCGGCCCCCTTTGAACGGACGCCGCGGACGCCAGCCCGCAAGCTCTGCCTCGTCCCGCGCGCCGCAACAGGCTGCGCTGGGCCCCGTCCTGTCGTCCTGCCGGGCGGCTCGCCTACCTCGCCCCACTTACGGGTCCCCCGCACGTCGGCAGGCTCCCGGGACGCGGGCACCGCAACCGCGGCAGGAGCAGGAAGGGGAGTGGGCGCAGGGCAAGGGCACCTGGCGGCTTCAGGACAACACGGCTCGTTCCCTGGTTCCCATCGGAAAGAGCTTTTCTTCCTGGCTCTCCGCGCGCGCCGTCTGACACCCGCCCCCACTCCGTGAGG
>NW_017728911.1:35569896-35572215 GCF_001723895.1 Crocodylus porosus | reverse complement strand
CCTCCGGGCCGGGCCGGGCCGGGAGTGTCCGGCGCACGTCGCCCCGCCCGTGCTCTCTATGTTGACCCCGCGCACACACTCCAGTGCCTACACACACAGTTTTCTATTGGGCGTATGCACACGCACACAAATTGCCTGCATGCACATTATCACACACACACTATTGTGCACTCGCACACTAATGCCCACACACATGCACTTTCCCTATTGCCCACACAACTGCCCCCCCCACACGCACACTATTGTCCACACACACATGCACACTATTCCTACATGTGTGTACACACTCCCTCATCTGTGCAAACACACTCTATTCCCCCCACACACATGCCCACTCTCTGTTCCTACACGTGTCTACACACTGTCTCAGTCTCCCATCCACACACACACTTTATTGCACAATTACCTGGCCACACGTACATAAAACATAGACCAGCTACACTTGCCGCTGATCTCCCCCACCTTAAAAGGCTCCGATCGGCTGTAAAGTTATTGCTGGAAACCGTGTCCTGCCTTTAGCCCACCCACCATTCGAGGTGCGGGTGTAGATGGAGGTGAGCGGGCCACCCCGGCTGCTGCCACCTCCAATGTGATCTCCCACCCCAGGGATGCAGAGGTGCTCCATGCACCCGCCCGGCTGCGGGGGCTGAATCAGTCCTGGCTGTCCATGGGGTGCAGCCGGGACCCCAAATCCCTGCAGCTGAGGGAGGCCGGTCCCGGCTGCACCCCATCAGACAGCTCTCCGCTCCCCAAGTCTAGCTGCTACTGTGGTAGGAGCCAGGAGGAGCAAGGCAAACTCCTCATCTCTGTTCTTGATCCTGCCCTTACTCTGCACCCAGTCTCTTACTTGTCGCCTTTTCTTCTACCCTCTCAGGCCTCCCGCTTTCCCTGCTTGAGGCAGGCTTATGGAGACAAATCCCCACCTGCAAACACTTTCTGCAACAGTTTTCTCTGAAGACAGAATAAAACCAGGGACCCATCTCTGTGCTCAGACTGACATAGAGAAGCAAGCGTTTTCTCCAGATGCTCAGCCAAGATGCGCTCTCAATGGCAACCCCTTCTTCTTGCATTACATTCCCACTAGTCTGCCTACGTCCTTATAGCGAGACAGCTACAACCTACACCCCACCAGCAGTCTCAGCACTTCTCTGGCTTTGGGCTTTACGCCCTTTAAATCAGTGTGTAGTTGTAAGGCTGGGTCTCCGCTGGTATAACGCAGAGCCCAAGCTATGCCCACTTCTGCCAGGTGAGGATGTAGCCCACCTTGCAGATGGAGAAAGGCTGGAGCAGCCCCAATCCTCGCCTACTCTAAATAGGACTAGCAAATAAGGCCAGCAAGATTTGACCCCACAGAGGGCAAGCTGGTGGGAAGAGCTGTGTCTTATTTCACTCGTACAGCACTGGCCTCCCACGCTGGTACCCCAGCATCATCGTGGATGCGGTGCTCTCCGATTGAAAGTAGTTCAGTGTTCGGGCGTCCCTTTTGTGAGCTCAGCCCAACTTTCTGCTCTTGGAAACCCACTGGGGAAGACTGGATACCGGTGGGACAGACTGCACGCTGTCTCAGGGAAACAGGCCGCTGCTACTATAGCACAACGGGGGCATTTTGTTCTAGGAGCAGGAGAGCTTGACCCATCTACAACGTTCAATTCTGTTGACACAATGGGCCAAATTCAGACTGCATGAAGGGCAAGGAGGGGATAATTAGCAAATCAGAACCTAAGGAAGTCAGGGGAAGGTCTTAGGGAGCACAACAGCCTCAGTAAAGGACATAAAGCTCATCTCAAAGCACCATTTGGTCTGATAAAAGGACAAACTCCAGTATCTTCTAATACCAAGGGAGCCAACACTTACTTTTGGGAGTGAAATCAGATTTTTTTCCCACCCCCCGTACTTTTTTTTTTTACTGGGCAAGATGTTAATGTCACATCTATAATCTGTACCACAAAGTTAAACATTTTTATTAAGAATTGAATATTACAAAAAAGATACCCATATTCTATATTATATACAAGAAGTTTAAACACATAGCATTTCCATGTACCTTCAGCTATAAAAATACATTAGATTAACTGTAACCTAGTTTATATATATATATTTATATTTAAAAGTAGTATTTCATATAAAAAGCATTACTGTGCAATGAAAGAATATATACCCACTCGTGGGTAATTTTAAAAGTTAGTATCTACTGTTATTTGATATATAATTTAGAAAATTCAGTGTGTCAAGCCAAACCCTGATTTATACAATAAGAGAATACATTACTAAGTCATTTGTTTTAACTTGATAGGAAAAAAGGAGGAAGGATAAAATATA
>NW_017728911.1:35535897-35569796 GCF_001723895.1 Crocodylus porosus | reverse complement strand
TATATATTTTTATATATATATATACACACACACACACACACACACTTATTTTTTATATCTCTCTCTCTATTATATATATATATGCTATATAGATATATATAGATAGATAGAGAGAGAGAGAGATAAAAAAACCATACTAACAAGAATATGGCAACATCTGAAAACATACAATTTCAATGAATTAAGATGTTTGTCAAACGAAGAAATACGAAAGCTACACTGATTGCTAATCTTGCCTGATTTTACCACGTACTTGCCTTGTGTCTAGTTCTAGCTTTGGATGCTAAAAACTCATTCACTAAGCAGTGGTGAAAATGATTTCTGAGGGAGCGCTTAAGCTTCCTTGCTACACATTGCAAAAAACAGAAGACTATTTACAGGTTTCCCATTTGGACTTTTGGGGACGGAGGAGGGAGTCTCTGTTTCAGGGAGAAAGATTCATCTGTGGATATCCTGCCTCACAGGAGAAAAGATGCTCCCTAGCATACAGCTACTGGGGGTAGGTCATTGATGAGAGGTTAAAGCATGTGAAAGCCCCATTTCTTTCAAGGCTTGTTGGCTCTTAAGGAAGGTCAGGTCCAAGTAAACAGGTCTCCCTGCATAGCGGCGTGGGATTATTTCTTAATTATGTAGAAGAACTGTTTCTGATGGAGGAGATGTATAGTTTCTTGCTCTGGCCTTGCATTGCCATAGTGAGCCTGCATTTCCACTTCAAGACCCTAGTATTTGACACTTGCTATTTAGCCACCTGCCGGACTCCCACCGACACCTCGGGGTCCTCCTCATCAGTGCTGTGTGGAAGCCAGCGGGGCTCTGACATAGTGCATGGGTGCAGTGGTTGCCCATCAGACTTTCCTTACCTTCACTCTTAGTCAAGGGTTCTCTGGGAAGCCTCTCCAGCATAGGCAGTTGAATCAGAGCATCCCCTGCTCCCTAACCAAAGTCCCATCTTGGGCAGTGTTATCCAGTTTGGGGCCTCTGGGAGTAAGCTCACACCACTGGCAACTTCCCTTCTCACCCAGGGCGTTCAGACATGGTGCATCTCAATCAGATTCTTCAATAGTATCCTCCAGCTCAGACCCTGGAGGACCAAGCCATGGATCTCTCTCTCAAAAACATACTGGGAGTTAAACAGCCTAGGAGCAGTTTCTCTCATTGTGTATTTTGAACAGTCTATCTTAAGCTACATTCACTGGGGGTGTGGGGAGGGCAGAGGAAGGGGCGCTTTCTAATTCTGTTCAACTTCAAAAACAGATCTAGTTGAACAAAAAGAACCTCACACATGGGAATCCAAAGGATAGTGAAAGAAGCACAAGGCAAACTAGGCTGTCTTTCCATCTTTCCTCTCCTCCGAGAAGATTTCAGCTCTGGTTTCCCTCTCCCCTCAGTGGCGACATCACTAGGGTAGATACAGTGCAAAATCCTCTTGTGAAAAGTGCTGAAGTAATGACTTGTGATCTGAGCGACTCTGGAGCCAGGTGGATTATGGTGTCAATGACTTGTACTCTCAGCTCCTGCAGAGTGTGTGCACCAAGAGACAGGCAGCAAAGAACACGTGGATCTTAAGCCTGTGAAATCCTGGCCCCGCGGAAGTGCATAAGAAAACTCCCATGGATGTAACTCAGGGCCAGGCTTCCACCAGCCTCAAGGATGCATGTGCATGAGAGAAAGCAAAGGTAGCTTTTCTGATAAAAGTGCTTCAAAATTCCCATGCACACACAGCCACGCTCCTCCTGAAAGCAGGAGATGGGCTATGGTCTTCACACCTGACAAACTCCTTTGACTTCAGTGGCATTGCACCCACTACCAGCAGGAGCAATGCCACTTGAGTCAATGGAGCTGTGTTCATTTACTCCAAGTGAGGCCACATATGCCAATGTAGGAACAGTCCCAAGGTCTTTCAAACGTGATCCGGGCAAGTGATATTGCTTTCAAGGGCACAGTTTCATAAAGCTGATTCCCTGTAAAGCAGGATGTCTGGAATTCTGGTCGCTCGTCAGACAGAGCTCAGGATAGTCTGTCGAGGGCGGTGTCCGGGAAAATAAGGGGACAGCAAATGTGTCAAATGCAATTTTGAAAAGCCAACTGGCAAGCACCTCTGAGCTCCTCCAAAAGAGAATAGATGGAAAGTTTCCTTGAAGCAAGTGCTGATTTCTTCTTCCTTTGCCCACGTATTCTGAACATGTCCCCCACGTGCGTGCATCACATTCAGAGTGTCAGCAGGATGAGGCCGCCTACTCTCTCAATGATTCTTCTGGGAGAGTTTAATGGTGACAGTTTTCACCTCTGTATATTCCGCCAAGGCATATTCACCACTGGAAGAAAAGGGGAGCAGTGAGACTGTTTGACATTTTAATCATCAATGCCTGCTAGCTGGGCAGATTGGTGTGACAAGCTTTTGACATTGCTCTGTACATCTAAGCAGTCGGAGCCCTACATATCTAGGGGACAGCCTTGTCTCATGTTCCACCACAATCCTGAAAGTCAACCAAGTGCAACCTCCAGCAAGTACCATATGTGGATCAAACTTGCTTAGCAAAAATGCGTGGGGTTATTCTCAGTAGTAGCCCCTCAGCTCAGGAACACCTTTCCCCTTGAGGTCCACTGAAAACTGAACCTGGACATCCTCCAGAAGTGCTACAAGACCTGTTTATCTGGGCAAATGTTTAGCAAAGGTTAAACTGGGGGATTGTTTGGGGAGTTTCCATTATACACTTTTATCTATTTGATTTCATGTATCATATGCTTTTATAAAATTATTTTGTTGGGGTTTTTTTTCCACTGCAAGTCCCTCTGGGAAGGGTAGCATATCAGTCTCACATTCACACTGGCAGTTTAGCCACAGCTGTGCCATGTCTTGGACAGACTAATTAGCAGTGCTGGGTGCCAGAGCCAATTAACCTGCCTGTGATGCCATACAGACCTGGCTACCTTGTTTCTATGCTAAATGAGGCAGCAGCCCAGCATGTCTGAGGACACAGCTGTCTTGTGCAATTCGCTTGCCATGTAGATGTGCCTAGTGAGCTGGATTTAAAATCAGACTACTTGCACGTGTTGAACTGCAAGAGACAGGAGTCCAGAACCAACAAAGCCCTGTTGATTTCCCCTATAATGAACACAAAGAATTTTTTTTTACATGCTGCACTATTTCATGCAGCTATCCCAGCAACTGAAGTTAGTGCCTGCTAAACTTCAAGCTTAGCAGACTGGTGGCCTTCAAGGCACATGTAGGGATCATATAGAAGGAATAAAGTTCTGCATATGTACAATTACTGTTGTGCAGGCAATGGCTAATACTAACACTTGCTTTATTAGTATAAAGCAAGTGTGTGCGCACACATACATCTATACCAATTAGGGGAGCACGGTACATTGTTCAGCATTCATTTCTGCAGAAACGTTAACTGGTTGACAGACGCATCTATTAGGTCATATCTCTGTCTGTTGGAATTTGCCCCTGGCCCCCATCCCTGCCCATGGGATACAGCCCTGATGAGATGACATCCAATTTGGCAGGCTCTCAGGCCAAAGATAAGTTCTCTCATGGCATTTTTTTTTTGGGTCATTCATCTTGATTTATTGGTCAGAACAAAGCATCTACGTTCTTTTCTATTGCAAAAGAACCCCAGTACTGAAAATGGCAAAAGAAAGCAAATTGGAGTTGGCATCAAGAAAGTAGAGTTAGTAGTTCGAGCAGAAATTGGGCCCTTTTGGGAGTCCTGAACAGGGCAATTTCAAGTAGCCTCTTTTCTGTCTATACAGAGACAACTCACCCCTAAAATACAAGTCAGCTCTGCCATAAAGCTTGAAGTGCTACCTTGAGCTAAAATTGTCCAAATTTGGCTGTTGGAGTGATCATGGGACCAGCCTATATCTGTCCTATGTTGTTCCAGAGGTTCTAGTTAAAACCAAACGGCCGTGAGATGAGAACGTGCTGAAGCTGGACGTGTATATCTAAAGTTACTTTGTTAAATCTGTTAATCCCAATGCAGGTGCAGCTTTACTTTAAGTTTACAAAACATGCGGCGCCGGCTGATCTAGCAGCACTCTTTCCCGCCCTTGTAGCTGGATTCATTTATTTTTGAAGGGCAAATACGATGAAAAGGATTTGCTGCGGCTTCAAATGGGGGCATGGAGAATTCCTTTTCCTCTCTGGCAGGTTCTTCAGACAACAAAAAACTACCCAATAGCCAGGGGCAACAGACACCTTCTCAAGCCTTAAGATCCAGCAGGAAGCAAGGAAGCAGGCTTCTCCAAGAAACCAGAGCGGAAGTGTACTAGTAGGGAAAAGATGTACTAAACCCCCACCCCGCAAAAACAAAAAACCCCAGCACCCACCCAACGCAAACCACAAGCCGTATAAAAACCACAGACCCAAACTTACAGTTCTCTGCCGTTTCCTGACATTTTAAAGCCACCGAAAGGAGCTTGTGCATACAGGGCATTGTAGCAGTTGATCCTGTGGCAAAATAGAATATATCCAATTAAACAGTTGAATGGTAAAAACACATCTGACTATGCTTATTAGTATTCTTGCTCTGGTCTGACATGCCACTACAAAGTACACTAGGTTTTTATACCTCACCCCTCCCAAATAATTTTTGGTCATTTTGGCCCTGACTAAGCCTCAGGAGGAAAAAAAAGCACGGCGTTTAGGAAAGAGAATTCTCTACAAGGATTATGAGTGTCAGCGGCGACTTCCAACCATGACTGGCTAGATGCATTTAAATGCTTTAAGCTGTGTTCTTGCTAGGTTCAAAGTCATGCCTAAAACCATGTCTTTTAAACCCAATCCATTTCCCAGTTCAGACAAGCCTTCACTTCCCCAGTGGTACTGCTCAAAATGCATACATATTAGACATGTTTGTATCGAGTTAAGTGTTATGGAACGACCTCCCTAGATCCCAGTTCTTCAGGACAGAAGTTGTGAAATCCTAGTCATGACTTTGGTACCCAAGTAAAGTGAACAGGTTGGCAGTTGTACAGCAGGAAGTGAAATGAAGGTCATCTTCAGAGGCAAAGTTCCCATTTTCAAGCCATTTTTCTTACCAAGGCAATCCAGCTGCCATTCTTGCCCTCCCCACAAGTCAGCACCAGGGGCTAGTGTCCTAGTTGCCCACCCCTATTTACACTATGAAATGTGGAGCTGGGGAACCAGGCATCTATTAAAGAACTGATTCTAAGTGCTTTTTATTTATTTTTTAAAAAGTCTTTTCCCCATCAGGTCCCAGAGGGAAGCCTGACCTCCTTTGCCAGAATTTCCCCCCAGGTTGTTATATATAACTCTTCTAATGTTAGAAAGGACCTTTGGAAACGAAATGCAGACTTGCTTCCCTTAAACAGTGAAATAATGCCATCTACTGCCCATAGCAAAGTGCTGCATGGCTGATGCTACAGAAAAAAAAAAAGCTCTTTAATGCAAAAGGCCCTGTCATCTGATAATTTCAGATGGTTTCTGGAGCTCTTATCCCCTGGACTGGCTGCATATTAACACCTTTTAAGTGCCTTAAAGTGCTCACTACTCAGTTTAATGTTACACCATTTCTAATCCACCGAATTTTGCTCCTGCTGCATGAACTTGTGGCTACTCTACAGTTTTCGCACTCAGGTTGAAGTCCTCCAGCATCCCAGGAGGCAGTGGGCCCTCTTGAGTCTGGGGCAGCAGGGATGCAGGGGCACAGTGGGGATGGGCACAGCACCTTGCCCCCCCAGGCACATCTGGGAGAGCAAGCACCACAGCTTTGGAGTGCCTGGTACCACGGTGCCTCTCACCACCACTCAGGCCAGCTCTGCTCCCAGTGGGAGCAGAATGAGCTCGTAGTAAGGGGGACATTGCCTGTGCCACTGGAGCCAGCTCTGCTCCTGGCAGTGCCCTTCGTGCCCCGCCCCCAGACCTTGGACTGGTTCACTCTGCTCCTCCTAGGAGCATAGCTGATCTGAGCAGTGATGGGAGACACCATGGCTGCCAAGCAATCCAGAGCTGCAGCACTCACTGCCTGGAGGAAGCAGTGAGCCTGTCCTCTCCCAAGCTCCTAGCCCTGTACCTGCCTACCCAGCCTCCAGTGGCAAGTCACAGCTGTGCAGGTGAGGGGCAGGTTTTTTGCCTTAACATGCGACTGCTCCACTAAGCCAAACAACACTAAGCTGATTAACATTTGTGTGGCTTTCAGCGTAAGGTGTAACAAGACCCTCAGAAGGCCTAAAAATGTCTTGGAACAACATTGCAGTGGAACCTGAATCACTTGTATCCAGTGACTTACAACATGCTTAGCTGGCAGGTATTCAAATTAAGAATGAACTACTGAACTGTCTACTGCTTCCAAGGTTGCTGCTTTTCCAATCAGCTGGAGCTTGTCAACAATCCCCTGCAGCTGACTGGAAAAGCAGTGCCTTTTGCCATAAAATCTGCAGTGCTTCTGCCAACCTGTGCAGCTGTGTGTGCACCTGGATACTTCAAACCTGCAAGGAACAAAGGAACCTAACCCTGCAAAGGATCCACAGTCCAATGTATTAGATGCAGAAGCCGGTGCTTTTGGCTAGTCATTTTCCATAGGGAAGACTACTTTTAGAAGTGGTTAAAAGTAACATCTTTCACCTCCATTCACCCCTAACCCTCCCCAGCTCATTTGGATGAATAGAGAATCTCTCTTAGCAAGAATGATGCCAGTGACCCAGTCTATTACCTCCGTGTCCCACAGCAGAAACAGACTTACCAGACCGTCCCAGACTGCAGCGCTGAAGCTAATGTCAGTGCTCTGTCCAGATTCTTAGTGAACACAGCTGCGGTGAGGCCATACTCTGTGCTGTTCGCTCTCTTTATAACCTCGTCTATGCTCTTGAACTTCATGATTGGCTGTACCGGCCCAAAAATCTGAGACATTAAAAGCAAGCATTAGTATAGAAAGGGTAAAAAGCCCCAATAGCAAGCTCACTGGAATGGAATCTGGACACTTTACAGGGATTTCTTCCATTTTAGGGTTTTAATATAAGCAATGGGTCTTCTCCTATGGAAAGATCTCCCTCGATTTCCAACAGAATCCATTCCAGATGAGTCTTAAATAACATGCTACAGCAGTAAGCATGTGCAGAGGTCCTGATGTAAAGAAAGGTTTTCCTTCACAGGACAGTAACTTTTTTTCTCTTAATCCTGTAAATTAAAGGCATCTGGTTAAGATGAGCATGTGTTTGGATGCACAGGAGTTCAAAGTGGTTAAGTCTTTCTCTGTCTGGGACACCCTCTGGTCTCAGCTGAGACTTGCCGTACTGGGAACATACCAACATTTAGTTAATGCCAGCCAGGCTCGATAGAGTCCTGGGTGCTTGCCACAGGTTTTGTGCACAGAAGTAGCTGCCCATCACAAGTGCACGTATTAACCCTACATTGTCACAGGCAGGACCTTCAGCATGAGTTTCTGCTTGTGAACCAGTCAGGAAGCTCTGCACCTCCTTTCCTGGGCTGGAGTTTTCTTCCCAAGTGCAGTACAATGCAATGTCAGAGTACTTCTGTGAGCTAACCACGCAGACTCAGACCTCACTGATGAAGTGGGAAACAATCCCATCTGTGGCTTTCCAGGGGGTCATCCCATCCAAGGACTCGACCTTGTGTAGACAGCAGTTTCCTACTTCCTTCCTTTGAGGTCTATGTAGTTAACGGTCTCTTGTTAACAGAGAAAGAAGTATGGATTTGCAGTTTTGCTGCAGATGAGAGAAATTGGAGAAGCCCAATGAATCATGACTTTGTGACCTGGAGAGAACTCATCTGAAAGACACTAGTCATGGGATTATCTATTCAGCTCCTCTCTTCTATTTTTAGATCATAATTCATCTGTGGACTTCACAGACATATCCTTCCTTGGGGTCTGCATGGCAGATACAAGGCATCACAATGCTCTTTGCCAGGACTGTATTCTAATACAATAAATAGTTCTACGCTAAAGTAAAAATGCCAGAAAACAGCAAGAAGCTTCCAGTTTCCATTGCATCTTCCAGTGGAAGCTGGCTGACTAATAATATTTCAAAAAAGCAACCCAGAGTCTACACAGATGCAACTTGTTTAAATTTTGCTTAATGCCAGTAATGAAAGCTGGAGCGCCAGACTAACATGCTTCTGGTTTTCTCCTATACAATTTGATATAACACTGATTTGTCTATTAAGTCCCACTTTTTCTAGTAAAGGAGCCAAAGATGCTCCTTTTGGGTATTGGCATGTTCTAGCTTTTCTGGGCCCTCCAATTTCAGGGATTCACTGAGCTGCACTGCAGCCATTTCGACCTGAAGATCTGATGGCCTTGTTGCCAGGAAGTGCAAAGGCACAACCACCTTAGAGCAGCATAGTGCTAGTCACTATTGGTCAGTTCAGACTGTTCAGCAGAGGGCTTGTACCAACACTGCTACATACACATATCATCTTGAATGGGCCTAAATGTCTCTGGATTTAGATGCTCTGAGAACATGATCACGGAGAGGTGATGGGGAGATGAAGAATTTCATTAATTACTGAATTTGCGAGTCAGAAAATACTGTCAGTGTTCTCTTCCTCCATTTGAAATGGCTTGTGCTTCATTAATAGGATCCACAGCAGCTCCTTGGACCTTGGCTAATGCACACCACTTTACCACACCCTTACATTTGAACATGTACTTAAATCCTACCGACTTAAGCAGGTTTGCTGATGCAGGGGATAAAAATTAGAGCTGAATAGCACAGGGCTGTCTTTTATTAGGGGAACAATAAAAAGGGAATTACCCAAACTTTGCAAACAGAAAAGGGACCACAAAGTATATCAACATGGGCAAAGTCAATCTGGCTAGGCAGGAGTGCCTCTAAACAGACCACGCTGCTGTGCGGGACCGAATAGCCCTGCTGTAACCTGGCCATGGCAGGACGTGAATGCAGCCCACCTTCTTCCAGGTCATGAAGTAGCCCACACCGAGCAGCACAATGTATCTGAGGGCACCACTGCCAGCACATGGCACAGACATGTCCATGCTTTGATTGTGGAAACTTTAATAGTGTTCTCGCCCCTCCCCACCATCACAACTTCCACTTTGGCTATTCAGATTTTTTATTTTATTATTTTAATTTCTTAGGATTCCTCCCATTGCAACAAACACGTTTCTGCATTGGAATGCTCAACACGCTTCAAAAAATTTGGCAGGTTTCAGTCAGTTATTTGGCATGGTCTGCTAGGATCTCATCTCAAAATAATTCCCCTTGGTGTGACTAAATCAAAGCAATACAAGGAGAGGCGCTGTTGAATGCAGTACATTCCTACATCCAGAGCACTGGGTTAAAGATTGCCATACCTCCTCTTTAGCAATCCGCATGTTGTCGGTAACCTCAGAAAACACGGTGGGCTTTATGAACAGGCCTCTGTCTTCAATGGCGAGACCCCCACATTCCAGCTTGGCACCTTCTTTCTTCCCACTTTCTATCAGCTCCAAAATTTTATCAAACTGTTTTTGATCAATCTGTCAAATGCAAAAGGGAAGGCAATGAGCAGCACTTTCATTAAGATGACTAGGAATCCCCCAAACCTGGGTCAGTAGAAGTTGTTACCTGGAAAAGGGATAGTTTTTCAGAGCACTATTACACTGCGCTATTGAGGTTTGCAGGAGGTGTCTGAATGTGCTCATGAGAATCAAAGATTAAGTATTTTTGTTGTTGAATCTGTTGCTGGCAACTAATCGATGGTTTTGCTTTATGTTTGCAATATATCGTACGTTGGCTGCCTTGGTGGCACTCTTGCCCATTGATTGAGTCATCTCGTCTTACATTACGCTTAGGAAGTATCCAACCATTTGCACTTCACTCTGATTTCCTAGGGTAACTGAGCCCTACCACATTTAAATACAGGCTTCTCCACGTGGTAGAGATATTCAAGAACAAATCTGCAGAGTAAATTCCATATACATGGATATTCTTGTTCTAGAATAGCTACTGCACTTTAATTCAGACTAAGAGGGTGTGAACTAAAGTCTATCTGAGAGTCTCAGGGTGCGGCTACATGAGACGTTTACTGCGGAGTTGCCCAATTAGCTCCGCTGTAAATGTCTTGGCGTCTACACATGTGGTCCTGTTAGGCTCCAGGAAACTAAAACTCCTCAGCAGATTAGCACTTGTAAAAATACAAGTACTATCCTGCTGCAGAGTTTTTCCATGTGCAGCAGTGCATGTGTAGACACTGAACCGGCTGAATGGGGCATAAAGGTCCTTCAGTACGGGGGTTGCCTGCTGGCTTACCCCACACTGAAGCACCTTTGTGCCCCTGCCAGCCCCTCTGCAGCACGCTGAGCTAAGGCAGAGCAACCCCAGGCTAAAAGGCTGACCCTCGGACCACCTGCCAGCCAAGGCTGCTCCACCCTGGCTCAACGTGTGATGGTCCCAGGTGCACCTGTAAATGTGGCACCCGGGAGCAATAAACTCCAGTGCAATAAGTGCCAAAGTTTGTGTCGCATTAATATGCGAATGTTGATGGGGCCTCAGTGTCACAGCAATTTTTAATTCTTTCTCCATGCTGACAGGACCAGACAAACAGTCCATTTATAAAACACACTGAGTCAACTTTGTTAAACAAAGCAGTCAATAATCAAAGTGCTCACGGCTGTAAGCATTATAACATAGTCCGTTCAAGGAGTTTAAACAACTGCTATCTATACAAAAGGGATCCGGCACTGAAATCAGTCTCCTTTTCTCCCACCTCATTCAGACCCATCACCAGACCCTCTTTTGCCTTTACCAAGCACACGAATGAGGGTGCGTGAGTCAGGGTTTGGAAGATGCTGCCCCAAGCAGAGTGCTGGAGATAAAAAGCCAACTGTAGCTTAGGCACCAGCCCTAGCAAACCATCATTCAGTCCTGCCCCAAGCTCACGACCTTGGGGCAGGAATGAGCTTCAGGGAAGAAGCTGCCTCGGGGAAGTCCAGGTGCCAAGACCACACCACAGAACATGGGATGCCGACGCAGGCGGAGCTCGCCATGGCGATGCAAACAAAAAAGGCACGTTCTGAAGCATGCGCGTCGCACGCCAGGGCCGAAGTGAGGAGGGAGGACAACATGTGAAGCAGAGGGAAAAAGCTGCTATCGCATCCGGTGCAGGGCGTCTTGTACCACACTTGCCAGGTGGCTTGCACATTGTTTATTTGCCTGGTTGCTTAGTCGCCAGATGTAAATACTTGGAGTGGAGCTGCCAGTGCTTTCCATGTTGGCATGTCTCAGGCTGAGACCAAACTAGGTCAATCAACCACTTCACATCCCCAAAAACAAACAAGAATATTTATACAGCTGTAACTTGTTGTACAGAAGAAGAAAAAAAGAAATCTTATAAGATGAAGACAAACTGGGAAAGAAAACAGTTCATAAAAATGACATGCAAGGGCAGAACTCTTTGTCATTTCAAAACACAGCTTGCAAATGATCCCTTTAACTCTGTCCACTGCATTGTTGTGGCCATTTACAGTCTCAAATACAAGGAAACACGCTACTAAAGGTGTATGATCTAGATATGGGGCAAGCAAACTATGGCCCGCATCTGGCCCACAGGGCCCCTCTGAAATTTAGAAAATTATTACCTGCCAGTGGCTGCCTGTCAAAGCTGATGCAGTGCCAGTGGCAGGAGGACCTGGTGGCGGCAGCAGCAATGCCTACCTGGCCCCATCCTGCCCCCAGTAGGAAGCTTCTGCCTAGCAGAGGCTTCTGGCCTGGTGGCCATGGGGCTGTTCCCCTGCCCTCCCTCCAGCCGAGAGTGGAAACTCAGACGAGAACAGGAGGAGGGAGTGGGGGGAGGATTGCCAGTGATCGCCCCACTCCATGGGGACCGGGCCAAACTGGGCTCGTTCCGTGCCATGCCATGCGGTCCTGGCCATGCAGCCAGGAAACGCATCCCGCCAGAGCCAGCCCACCCAGCACCACGTGGTTCCTGGCTGTTTGGCTGGGAATGCACAATGCAGCATGGAGCCGGCCCAGCTGGGAGGGCAGGAAGCAGCAGGAAGCAGGCAGGAATGGCAGTAGCAGCTGGGAAGCGGTGGCAGCAGTGGCAGGCAGGCACACAAGGGAAAGGAGGGAAGCAGCAGAGGAAGGGCAACAGGGGTGGCAGGGGAAGGGGTGGTGGTGAGTGTGTGCTGGTGCACTGGGGCCAGTGGGGACTGGGAGGGGGGCAGAGGCAGAAGCATGGAGCCTGGGCACAGGGATTGCCTGGCTCCATTGTGTGAAGCTCACGTGCCGCACGCAATGGCATTGGCAGCCCAGCCCCACTCATTGCTATGTGCAGGTCATGAGGAACAACAGGGAGCTCCACGCTATGAAGCTGGGCCAGCTCTGCCCCTCTCCCTGCCGCCCCGGCTGAGCCCCATGACCTGCACTGCTGGCTTCACCACGTAGGGCTCGGTGGGGCTGGCCTTGCCCTCTGCCACCACATTCAGCTCCAGACTGGCACCCTCCAGGGACTCTGAGGATCCCCCGCCCCACACACAAACATGCACATACCCCCTCCAAACACACCCTCCCACTTCACCCACCATAACCCCACACCTCCCACCATCCCCACCCCAACCACATACCCCATACCCCGCAACATCCACACCCTAACCACCACCCCCACATACGCCCCTTTGCTCCTCCATACAATATACGAGAGTAGGACTGTAGTTTGAACTATTATGCAATTGCCTCTAGATATACTATGCAAACACACATAAAATCAGAACAATTTTTCTTTTTCTTTTTTTTTTTTTTTTTAAAAAAAAAAAAATAAATTATAGGAAATATTTGTGTGGGGGGGGGGAAGGGGGGTTCCTAGTTTCAAGAGGGCAGCACCCTCCCTCCCAAAGGCAGTATTTCCAGAGTATGGGGAGGGACTTCTAGTGGCAAAGGTCAGGGGTTAGACATGGGATTTCTAGTCCCAAGTTGGCAACCAGGGTGTGGGGCACCCATAAAGGGGCGGGGCTACCTTTGTGGTCCTTGACAGCTCACCAAAACTCGTTAAGTGACCCTCCAGCCAAAATAATTGCCTGCCTTGATCTAGCTGGACAGAAGCTACAGTTGGGCCGTCTAACCACCTGAGTCAGTGGGAAGGAAAGAGGTATTTAAATATCACAGTGATGAGTCTAGAGCATGGGGCGGGGAGGGACTCTCCCTGATGTACCCATTGAGTGGAGCCATGTATGCACAGAAAGGATTTTTCTTCCCAGTTCCTGCAGTGTTTTCAAATATTAAAGCATAAATTTCTGCTGATGACTTGCTGCAACTGTGTTACCTGGCAGTATCCCCCTGTAAACCTGGGACCCAGAAGCAATAAACTCTGGTGTGATAAGCACCGGAGTTTACTGCATTGCATTAATATGCAAAAGCAGCTGTTCCCTCAGTGTCACAGCAATTTAATTCTGTTCCAGACTGACTGAGTTTCGAGATCTTGAAGGGCTTCCTGGAGACCCTGCCAGCATCTCCTTCTGATGCAAAGTGTACTTTTGTTGTGGTCCCTTCTCACAGCCATGCCCCTCTCGCTGCCCTTGCTGACACTGCAGTGTCAGCAAAGTGCAGGGCTCCAAACCAAGATTTCCCAGACCTCTGTGCTATTTTCTCTCTCTCTGTCATCTGGCTACAGAAAGTAACTGTGCGAGTAGACTAGACACCCAATTCATCAGCATCTTCACATTCAGGGGATTATAAGCAGCAGATTGTGCTGAGTCTGTCCTAGTCCATTAGGCTGTGCACCATTTCTTGATAGATTAGGGAGCAAATTTGCAGTCTTTGCTGACTGACTTTATTACCTGCTACAGTCACTCAAACCCCTAGCAACAGGACTGCCTTGGCCTGCTTTTGTGTCCTAGGGAGGCTGTAGCACGGCTTGGAGCTCCAGCCAGACAATGAACTCATTTGCCCATGTTGAGAAGTCACATTGAGATGCAGCTGCATATTTGTGAAGTCATGATGAAATGAGTAGCACCCTGGCACAGAGCAGTCAGTACCAGGCCTCTTTCAACAGCATAGGCGTGCTGCCCCCCGTTTCAGAAAACACAAGCCCCAAGTCCACAAAGCAGGGGTTTTCTCACGAATTCAGTTTTTTGCATTTGCATTTTAAATTGCCAGACGCTGAAGTGAAACTGTAAAGATTATCCATTTCTAGGGTGTTTGTGCCTGAAAGCTTGCCATTAAAGACATTTTTTTGCAAAAATCTTGTTGGTCTAATAAAAGAGATCTTCTCTACTGTGAGTCCGGATTGCCTTTTCCTCTAGACCAATACAGCTACAACCTGACACATGGAAGATATCGAATTTTAGCTGATTTTTTAAAAATGAAATCTTCATATGTTCCCAAGCAGGAAGCTACTGTGACCACCTGAAACCCAAGATCCTGCTCCTGCCTGTTTCAAGGTAATTTGCACCATCACCGATCCTTGCAGAAGGTGAGAGGCTTCATACCAGCTATGAACTGCCTGCCCAGAGGAGTTTTCCACCTATCGACTTCTCTGTGAAATCCTATGAAATATGACCTTTCATTTCTACCCAGGAGAACTTTTACAATCTTTTCTCCGATGCCTGATGAAGGGTGTTTGTGCCTGAAAGCTTGCAATTAAAGAATTTTTTTGCAAAAATCTTGTTGGTCTAATAAAATATATCATTTTTACGACAAGTCCCAAATGCCTTTTCTTGAAGTCTGGGCACCCATGCATGGTGCCTGCCCGCCTTCAAGCTTTCCGTATAAGGATCCACAGCTATGAGATGAGAGAAGACCCAGTGCAAAAACAGAACTGGGATGGTGATCAAGTATCTGATGAACTACAATAATGTTTTTTTTTTTTAACCCCCATTCCGCATTTTCCCTTTATCTGGCAGTACATGAAGCAAGATGGCGAATAACTCCAATGCCTGACATTTATGTCAGAAGGGCCCACTGCATCGTCTACTCTGCCCTCTACTCCCAGCCAGAAAAGTTTTCCCCAGGTGCCCAATAACGTGAGTCTGAGATGCATCTTCCAGAAAGGCCGTCAGTTTGATAAAGGATATCAGCACTTCCCTCAGGGAGAAACCTTTGTGCTTTATTTCCAATCTGAAAGAATCTAGTTTTCAGCTCCCAGCCACTGGTTTGTGTCTTGCTTTCTGTGCTGCTAAACGCATTATTTGAATGGGTCCTCTTTACAAAGCACATTTCTATATACAACTGCCCTGTCTCTGCATTTACCAATCCACCAATGTATTCATCCACGTTTCAAAGCCAGAAGCAACTTGATGTTTACCTGCAGATCACAGATGAAGGCATTGGATGTAGAACAGATCTCAGAGAAACCCCATGAACTATTCCCTCCCCCACTAGATTAAGGTCCCATGTTTGTGGGGGTGGAAGGGACTTTAAATTCTGTACATTATTAAACAGCTCTTAATCCACACACTGCAGGCTCTGACATTGTCCAATGCTAAATTATTTGTCATCAGACTGTCATGAGGCTCAAAAATGAAATGCTCCATGAATTCTGAAGATACTAGTTCTTTTAAACTTGTAATATCAAAGAAAGAGAAAAAGCGTATTTGGCAACACCTATTTCCTATAAAGCCGCATGTGGCTGGCATTGCGGTACTCCTCTTTCTCTTCTCTATTAAAAGCATCCTGTATCAACTTTTCTAGTACTCTGCTCAGGTCTGATCCGAGATGAACCAGCCCATTGTTACCTAGGTCATCTCTTGGCAATTTCTGCATGTTGGCTCACTAGTCCTCCTCCCGTCTTTTAGGATTTCTCTAATAGTCCAAGGTGTAGCAGACCAGAGATCTCCTTAGCCAGCTCTTTTAGGACTTTTGGGCACAATATCTGCAGCCTTAGTGATTTAGACATGTTTATCCCTAACAGATGCTGTTTAACATACTTCCAGGTTACTAATGGATGGGAAAGTACTCCATCTTCTTCCAGCGATGCGAGCACAAGCTCTGCCTTTCTCCCAAGGGTCAATGAGGGGCTTGAGGAAAAGTAAGTGTCCACGGTAAGCCAGCCCACCGGTGCTGCCCTATCCCTTGCAGATGGCCATTTGCTATCTATGCAATGGTAGAACATCTCATGATACAACTAGGGGCTTCAAGGGCTACAACTGTTAACAGCAGGGAGCTGCAGTCAGCATTTCCTCTTCGTCCCCACTTCCCCACCCAGGACATGAAGAAGAGAGTGAGCGAGCAGATCTGCCTGCTTCTGTTCTGACAATGGAGATGCCCCAGGAGCCAGTCACCACGCTGATTTAAGGCCGGTGGCTCCAGGTGATGAAAACCAATGTTGCTTCCCCAGTCTTCTGTGGTGTCAGCTGAGGCAGCTCATAAAACTTTTGGTTGGAACAGATGACCCTCCCCTCCCACACCTCCAAGTCACACCAATGCTGGGAACAAAACTCATCAGTCAACTTACTGGGCCAAATGTGTAGCTGCCAGTTCCACATGTGCCTTCAGACCAGGGTGAGACCATGGAATAGGGCTGAGATGTCCCAGGCACTGGATGGTACAAGCTAGCCTGGTTTCAATGTGCCTGCAATGATTCGCGCCAGCTGAAGATCTTGCCTTTGTGCCCTCGGTAACTATTTTTGGTAGATTCTCTCTTTTTTTAAATTTTATTTAAGAAACCCACAAACTTTTTGATGTTTCTAATGGGTTTTGAAGGCTTATTTTTGTTTCTTCCTATGGACTTGAAGTGTATGCTTTCCCATTGCCAAAATGCAATGCAGGCTGTCCCAGAGCCAGACTCCAGCAGAACAGCTGTTCTGATCACATGCAGACAGAGGAAATGGTTTCTGTCATACTGGGAACCACATGAAAGCTCCAAAATCAGCCCTTTCCTCCTCCATTTGAGCCCCTTGTTTTGAAGGTCCGCATGCAGAGAAATGCAGGAGGGGGAGAACTCGGATACCTGCCACCTACCAGTGCGTCACATATGTGACAATGAGGATGCATGGCCCTATTATCTGTGACTGGTGATCATCACCCCGGCCTCGATACCAGCCCCTCCTTCTGCCAGGTTCTATGAAGCTCGGCTAGACTCTTAACAGCAACTTACAGACTCCAGTGTTCGCAGAGTTGCTTGGAGAGAGAGCAGGTACCAGAAGGTAGCCCCAGTGGACTAGCCATTAGGGGATGCTCTAACAATGTCTGCCCTTTACTGTTAGTTTTACCTGCTTTCAGTAGTAGCTTCCACAGCATCCCTGCAACTCATGCAAGTAGTCCCTTTGAAATAAGTCAGTACTCACAGTCAGAGCAGCTGGTAGAAGCAGGCCCAATGTGGGACGTCAAACTTGCCTGCTTCAAACCCTAAGCTGCTAGAAGGACAGCCTAAGAGACTTTCAGATTAACAGTGAAAAGGCCAGACTTCCAGAGCTGGAATAAAACCTAGAATTATTTTGGAGGGATTTTTTTTTTGGCCTCTGCCAAAGCACCAGCTCTGCAGAGCAGTTGGCTGAGTGAGTTTTTGAACCAAGTGGCTAAGCTAGATGATGATAGAGAATGACAGATACCCTTTCCTACAGGCAAAGAAAAAAGGGGAAAGCGGAGCAAGAAATCTTTGCAATGCCATTTAGGTTGGTGTCCTCTCTCCCCACTTCCCGCAACTCAACTGAAGTTTCTTCCCAGGATCTCCGAGCATTAGGGACATGGAGTTTCTTGGGCTGCATTCTTTGACTTTATCGGACTACATCTCTGGAGAGTAGAGAGAATCACTGGTGTGTCATCTAGCTGGAAAACAACCTCTCTGCAGCTATGTGGTTCTACCCAGAGAACACAATGTAGCTCTTGCAATATGGTTTGTGTTACTATACAATAAGACAACCCAGCTTTGGAGCCGGTTTTATCATCCAGCTTCAAATACATTTGTGTAAAAGGCCGACATGTCAACAGCCGTGATTAATTGATGTTTAGAAGAGAGAAACAACACGATCTATTAGTCACCCGTGAGGACTTCAACTAGGACCACATGCCCTTGCAAATAATACATGCCCAAGGAGAACAAGATGATTTTCAGGCAGATAATTACCTGGGGCCCCTGCTCAGTCCTGGCGTCAAATGGGTCTCCAACCAGTCGCTTCTTGGCATACTCCACGCTGCGCTTGACAAATTCTGGGTATATCTGCTCCTCCACAAATACTCGAGAGGCAGCAGTGCAACACTGGCCTTGATTAAAGAAAACTCCTTGATGGGCACATTCTACTGCCAAGTCCACTAAAGAATAAACAGTTCAGAAGAAGGTTAGCAAGGATGCACTGTGGAAGTGTTCAGTCCTGGTTTCAAGTGTGCATGCTCAGCCTCGTTGCATCTCCCGCTCTGCTCTTCTCCTGATCTCAAAACCTCCTTGAAATCCGCTTCAAGGCCACGCATAAATTACCGTGGAAGATAGAGCCCCACAGCTTTCCAACCAGAACCTCGCACTCCTACATGAGGAAGAAGCCCCTTGTGTCCAATTTTCTCCTGCCCCACCTCTCCTCTTGTGCTCAGTCCCATTCTGTCAGGCTTGTTCCCTCTGAGCAATGCCTTATTCCAAAAGCAGGCCCAGTCAGGGTGGCAGGATGTAGCCCTTGCCTTTGGAAAGGTGGGACTTGCCCTGTACATAGGTCACCAACTCTTATTGAAATCCATTGCCCTTGGGTACCTTTATGGCTTTTAAAGTCAAACCTTTCTAGGGCACTGCCAGTGTAACGATTAGGAACTTGAGCAGCCCCATTGTTACACAGTTCTGGGATGAAGTGTCCAGCTCAATGGCTGACTTAGCAGCTGGTGCTAGTACGTATGGTTTCACTTTCTGAGATCCTCTGCAACAGGACTGTCCAACTTCTAAGCACCAGGGTGAGCCACGGGACATGCACTGCAGATACCCAACCCCACAGCTGTGCCAGGAAGCAATCACGGAGCCCCAGCTTCACTCTCGGCTCTCTGCACCACCCCCTGCACAGATGGGAAGGGCAGCTGGAGGACAAAGGGAAAGCCCAGAGACTCTGGCTGCTGTTGGAGCCAGAGAAATAGGGAA
This sequence comes from Crocodylus porosus, assembly GCF_001723895.1. Lineage (NCBI taxonomy): Eukaryota > Metazoa > Chordata > Crocodylia > Crocodylidae > Crocodylus > Crocodylus porosus. Next base: position 35,550,817 of record NW_017728911.1, on the reverse strand, counting down.
CGGTGGCCAGGTGGGAGCCCAGGGGCTGCAATTTAACCCCTCGCAGGCCATCAGTTGGACAGCCCTGCCCTACAGGGTCCTGCTAGATTAGGTTCAAACTGGTGGGAACCCACTTTTCTGCAGGTGACCTGCAACTGCAAGTGTTTTGCAGAAACAGCTGACTTGGTGGAAAGTAGCTGCAACTTCTCTGAGCAAGCCTGTAAACAGCCGTCTCATTTGAAGTGGTCTTCATTGGCCAAATTGTCCAAACCCAGGACCAACACAGTCCTTGACACATGTAGCCGTCTCTGCACCGCTGCCCTTCTGCAGGTAGATGGCCAAGCAGAGCACACAGCCTGATCTGCTTGTCTCGGGAATGACTGGCAATTAACTCAAATGAGCTGTGACGGACTACGGACCTACACAGCAACACCCCAGGGGAAACGTGTTAGTGACTTTTATCTTGCATACTTTGCAAATACGTACAGCAGGACAGGCTGTATTGGCTTCTATTCCACCCACGAGAACACAAAACACCAGCAGACCCGCCCAATGCCTGAAGAAGGGCGTTTGTGTCCGAAAGCTTGCAAAGAACAATTTTTCCAACTATTTAGTTGGTCTAATAAAAGATATCACATCTACCCAAAGAACCTCATCTGCCTATGTCCTTAGACCACTATGGCTACAACCAACAACCCTAATAAAAGATGATCACATTTACCCAAAGAACCTTGTCTGCCTACAGCAGGGCAGTAGATGTGCATGTCTGTAGGACCCTCAAACAAAAGGCACCCCACTCACCCCTGGTAGAAATGTCATGCCTGATTACCCCGAAGGGCCAAGTCAGTGGGTGCTGTAGCACTGGCAGAGACAGTGGTGCAGGAAGAACAGGAGTGTGTGGATATGACACTTCAGCAAAGCTGGCCAGCTGCCAGCAGGGAGAGCAGTGTTAGTCTGCTTCCTCTTCATATTTATCTACCCTTTGTTACAAGACAACCTTGCTGGTATAGGGAGACCTATCACACCCTCTGGCATAACATGCTTCTCCAGTGTGCGGCAGGCTGGGCTATACTCTGTCACAGTGGTCCCTAAATACTAACAGTGGGATTGCAATGCAAGAAGCACTTACAGTCAGCATCTGCACAGACGATGCAAGGGTTCTTCCCTCCCAGCTCCAACGTCACCCTTTTGAGGTTGCTTTTAGAGGCAGCTTCCTTGATCAGTTTTCCAACCTGTCATTGGAATACACAGGGAACAGAGTTACTCCTCAGACAAACCCCAGAGCTACGTTAGGAAGGGCAGAACAGGCTTCGAAACTGCCAACAGTGGAAAAGGTCTGGTCATTCAAGGTGGCCAGTCCCTTTGGATTTGCTGGCTCTCAAAACAGGGGCACCGTCAGGCACATTATAGGCCTATAGGACTGGTGCTGCCATTCCTTCACATACAACAAAATGCACTAAAATGGCTAAGAAAAGAGCTAGTCTGGCACCATAACTCAACAGGTGCAGTACATACTCACTGTGAAAAACTTATTATGAAATAGTAAGATCTCTCAGGGTGAAGTTACACATTACACTTAGATCATACCAAACATTTACATGTGAAAGCTCATTAACTTGTACCAACTGCCTGCTGAGCCTCTCCAAGTTACGCCTCTTCAGGCCAGGTTTAACTCTGGGCCACGCTATCCAACTCAGTCTGTTTCATGGAGACAAAATGAGCAATTTGCAGTCCTCCAGCATCCCAGGATACACTGCTCCCAGTCCCTTCCCCCAAGTGTCCTGGCTCCTAGCCACTCCCCTGTTTGCAGCCCCCTAGTGGCAAGTCACTGTTGCGCAGGCAAGAAACGGCATTAACCCGTAACACAACTGCTCGTGTTAGATTTTAACTTTAATACCACGTAACGCTCCACAGATTTGGTATCATCTAAATGTAACGTGCAACTCTGCCATCAGACAACACTTATCATGACTGGAGGCAGTGAGTTTTATGCTTGAAGTATGGATACAGCTGCTTTGTCATCGTCTCTTACAGAACAAGGGGTATAATTATAATTAATTGTCCATCTACTTCAGGTTAGTCAAAACCACCTCCCACATTATATAATTCAACATTTTTCATTGTACATTTTTCCTATGAGATTCTCTCAGCAAGTCCGTCAGTCTGAAATTAAAATGCTTTGCTTCCATTTCAAACCATTTGTCCTCCATTTCTAACCTCTCTTCCTGACAGCAAAAGACAATCCTGACCAAAAAAGAGTTTCAGTTACATTGAATGAGAGTCATTTAAAACGTGTTTGCATTCTTTTGTCATCTGGTTTGCCAATTGGCAGGACACGGTGTTCCCGTCAGCCTACCAGTCTATCCCTCGAGATAGCAGTAACAGCATGGAAACTAATGTGCACCGTTAACCTTGTCACAAAATTAATTAAGGCATAATATGGCAGTTTTGTTCCAAATCAGCCAACTAACTGAATTCGTTGCTGAAAAGCATGAAGCGAGAAGGGAATATCAAGTAATCCAAGACTGATATTTTCTGTAACAACAGACAGAAGCACAAATCACTTAAAAGCAAGCAGTTTGCTAGTGCATGAAAACCAAAGGTTTAAATTGATTAGAAATACCTACCTGAGTTACTTAAATTGCCATTATTAAAATGTAGAAGCTGAGCACCTCACAAGTCGTTCTGCACTCGCACAAATCATGAAAGCAAAACACCAGGAGCAAAATCCACATGGTGTTGGTCAGACGCTCCCACTGGGGTCAGCATTTCACCAAACCCTTAGAGCAATGCACTGGAGAGAGACTACTTCTCTCAGCTGTGTCTGCTTTGGTTTTTAAGAGAAGTGAGTCCAGAAAGTGTTCAATGACTTTAAAAAAAATTAAGTTCATAAGATTTGGGGCTGTGAAAATTAAAACAATCAGTATTTCCACCTAACAATGTATATGTTTCAGATATATTACCCAATGATGCAGCAAATGATACTGAACATCCGCATGCTATGATCTTGGTTGATAGTCTTTGTGTAGAAATAAGTACACTCAGTAGACTTCTCTGGGACAACCAAAAGGAATAGACACATCTATGATAGCCACTAGATGGTACTGTTGCTAAATGCAAAACATTTGGCTGCCTTTGGAGTGTCAGAAGCAAGAGGTACCTTTAGTGCTGGGGAACGAGGCAAGAGGCACGGAGCAATTTGTCATAATTATGCAAATTATAATAAGCATGTGGTGAATGTCAAAATTAATGGTTGGATTGCTCAGTGAGGATGCCTGTACTCAGGAAAAAGGAGTAGAAGAAATCCCAAACATGTCCAACATGTGGCATGGTAGGAAATGAACCTCACGTAAAATGTTGGGCCTTTATCCGAGTGCTGCCATTGGTCATGTAGCAAGTGAAGACACATCTGGGTATAAATTTTCTTGCAGTATGATATGGGCAGAGACTCAAAACAGGGTGGGGAGGGGAGGAAGAAATTCACACCGATTGGCAAATTTTGATTTGATCCATTTGCAACTTGCTCTCGCCCTCCCTCAGACTTTGCTGGCCAGTGCCCTGCTCAAAACCTCCCTGAAACTGCAAATGAATTCAGCAAATGGATTGCTTGCAACTGATGATCGCCATTTAATAGATACATTCAACACTGGCCAAGGGTTACCATCTATTCTCCCCCAAACTGCTAGCTACAAATTAAAGCACTGGGAGACCAAGGCAGGATTGTGCCTCTATCCTGCACCTATAGTCAATTAGGATTCTTAGGGCACATCTACACGTTGCCCTACGGCACACAGCAATGCGCTACGTCACTGTATGGCATACGACAGCAACACAGCGATCACATGGGTCTACAGTGATTGGCAGCTACGTCACCATAGTGGCACACTTGCCCCATTTTAGTGCACTGCCACGGCAGCGTAGCAGCAAAAGTGACAGTGCGGTGCGGTGCTTCGGTACTTTCAAAAGGAAATACTAAAGCACGGCACTGTAGCAATGTCACTGTAGACACGCCCTTAATGTGATATTTTAATCTCTTACAGATTTAATGGAAAGGAAGACGAGATGAAGGTGATGGTACCAACTATCCCAATCAAGTCAATGACAAAATTAGCAAGCACAAAGACAGCAGTAAAAATTTAGTAGGTAGCTTGCAATTAACAGGACAGCAGAAAAGTGTTTCTGAATATTCTTACCGGTAAACAGGACTTTACCTGTTGGACAACATTGGTCACTCAGACTTTGGCTATTTACAACATGGTTTAGATGATGTATTCAATCATTCTGATGTGACCAAGCTCTTTTACAAGCGCCATTAGTGAGTGACAGCCTTCCAAAGACTTGGCAAAGTGGCAAGAATAAAGTTACAAAGATGGGCGTGTGAGATTTTCAAAAGCATTACAGATTGGCCTGATTCTATGACCACAAAAGTCAATGGCAAACCCTTTGGTGGTGGTGGTAGGTGCAGGGGAGTAAGGCCAGTGCTGAGACACTTCTGCAAAAATCTATATACAATCCCCAACACTGTTTCTTTGAAGGCACAGAACCGCATTAAGTTACAACAGCTCAGTCTGGCAGGCACAGCCAGTTTTAGGAGAATAAACATTGTATTTCAGCAAGGATAAAGGCCAGTTTGAGAAGAAATCAATCACCTACCTTGGTGGAGCCAGTGAAAGCTATTTTGTCAATGTTATGATGGGTAGAAATGGCAGCCCCAGCTGTGGGGCCATATCCTGGCACTATATTTACCACACCTGGAGGGAATCCCACCTGGAAAGGAATCAAACATAGAAATGGGGTAGTAAGGACTACTTACAATCCCTCCTAGCATTCACTAAACGGTATGCTTATTCTGGATCCGAGGCAAAGCACACTAAATGAATTGCATGATGCTACTATTAAAGGTTTATTTTCCATCAGACTAACGAAGCATGCCTTTACTATTTTCCATGCAAGCGTCTCAAGGAGTTATAACCTGCCCCAGGGAGTTCAAGTCATTGTGAAAAGCCAAGTCCTGTAAACACTTACACACATGCACCTGATTTTACCCACAAGAGGGCACTCCTATTATGATCAAGTGCAGGCCTAAGTGCTCATCAAATCCAAAACATTAGCTCTTTAAGCAGCACACAGCATCTACAAATTTGTCTACCAAAGAAACAGACAATCCCGCATGAAAAAGGGTTTTCCAGACCACTTCCCAGTGATCTGTTTGCTCCCAAGTGGATTCGGTAAAGGTCAAACACCCTTACATAGTACTTGGAGTTGGCAAGCAAGTATAGGTGTACCCAAATTTTGCAGGTCTGTTTTACGTGACAGTGTTCTGGCCAAGTCTAACCCTCCATGCCAGCTACTCAGCCCTAGTCAATGGGTAATCGGAGGCAAACATTTGGCTCTTGGAAGTTTGTTTTGAATGGAAAGATCCTCAAGTTGACATTTGTGGTTCTCCAGGGGCCAGAGGGATTAAAGCAGTCAATAAGACTCCATGAGAGGATGGTGTTAGTGAGAAGAACACAAGCGCAGATGGTAAGAAACCTATGCCAGTTTCCACCACACTTACAGTATTTATTTGCCACCTAGTACTTTTTGCCAAAAAACACAAGTGGCCAAACTTTGGTAAAATCTGAGCGAAACAGGAGTCAGCGTCTTGGCCCAGCCAGTTTGGCTTTCTTTGCTCTCTGAAACACACCACCCCTCAGAGCAGCATGCATTTCCAAGTTGGCTACACTCCATTTTTGATTGGGAAATGTAGGCAAACAACCTTCTCGCGTAACACCCAGTCGTCGCTCGGTTTCCTTTCTTTCTTGTCAATAGTGACACGGCTTTCTAGGGCTAATAAGGCAAAGATACCTGCACTTACAGGCTTCTTTGGATTGATCAAGTGAGACTCAAATTTATTTAGTATAATTGAAAAAAAGGAAATCATTAACTTGCAAGCTACCCTGCAAAATTGCAATTGATCTTTGAGTAGGTGTTTTTTGGTGCAACAGATGACGTGAACAATTTGGTTTTTCACAGCCATCATGATGACAAAAGGTAGGTAAATAGATTTTGTACCTGGACTGGTCAATTCCCATGAAAATAATTCATGAAGAGATGTGTGAGCAGTAGGTCCTTTTGGTTTGGAAGCCAAACAGAAGCAGAGAGAAGCAAAGTTTTGATTCAGATCAACCCCCAAAAAAACAGACATCGTTATACTCCATTCCCCACCCTCCTCAGACATACACATGAGAGCCGGAAGTTTTGCTTTGGTCCATACAAAGAGTTAAAGTTAATTCAGCTTGTTAATTGGGGAAAAAAAAGATCAATTCCAAGCGTTATCAATACCATGTGTTATGACTTAAGACAATCCCCTTATTTTAGATTTATATTATGGTAACTTTGACTCAAACGTGTCAACAGTTTCCGTTTAACACAATTTTAATCCATTTGTCTGATTGTTAGTGATGGCTGGACAGATTGGTGTTTAAATAGGGAAAGCATTCAAGGTAGAAGAGTTGTTAAAAAAAAAAAAAAAAAAAAAATGGTTTCTGTGAAACTCCCAGTTTGTGCTCCTGAAGCTGTGGCTGTTAAGTATTGGTGACTGGGAAGAGATATGGCTTCATAGGTCCCAACTCCCAGTCTACAGCCAAGTCATTTTCCCATCTCTGCATCTAATCCTCTGACCTCCAAAAAGTTGCTTCATTTTGGGCATGTGAGGTTTAGGATGTGAAAGCACTATACAAAGTACACTGTGGTATGTGTCTGTCTTTTTCCCCAGGCTCCGAGTAGCAAAGAGGGCCTGGGTACCTTTGGGCCTCCAACATTTGGCCTGAGAAATCACCTACCTTAACTCTCAGGCTGATGCATGTCCTGAGCTATGCCATATTACACTGAACATCTTGAGTGCTTTGGACCAGGGGTGCTCACCTAAGCATGTTGATTTTCTGTCACTTCAGTCCTTTCCCCTGAACTAGATTTGGAATTGGCATCTCACCCTCATCTCAAATGCAAAGGGTGGGCCTTGTGCAGGGTCCCCTGGTCCTACAATGAACCAACCACCTGCAGTGTTGCTCTGTGATGCTTGGGTTCTGGCAAGCTTGAATCCCAAGTCCAACAGACCCTGCATTCTTTGGGTAAGCAAAGTACTGCTTCTAGGTGGAAGTACCGATTCTAGGTTGAACCTCTAGGTCAGGGGTAGCAAATTCACCCCATGCCAGATCCAGACCGTGAGTCTCCCTGGCTCATTGGTAGCTCAGCAGCCCTCTGGGCCAGATCCAGCTGTTAGATACAGCTGCTCTAGGGTATAATCCCCACAGAATGAGGACTGGCCCATCACATTCTGGCTGTGAATGGACATCGCCCTTGTTGCATTGCAAAATGTTTTATGGAGGGACAATATGCAAGTGTATAGACATCTTTGCTGCTTATCGCACCACAAATGCCCAGAAGAGCTGGACCAACACCTACCAACAGCGTGCCCCACTTTAATCGCAGTGGACATCTTCACGGTTATGGTGCGCTGGCTGAATGTGCCACTGAAGAGAAGCAGTGCAGCCTATAGCCCTGGCACATAGGACCCTAGGATCAGGAAGCCTCTCCTTGATCCTGGGGTCCTCATGTGTCACTTCCTGAAGGCCATGAGCACCCAACAATCAGTTGATTGTTGGCTCTGGCCTCAGTGCACTGGTACTTTTAACAACTGTGTGGGCAGTTCAGCTGAGTTGCATATAAAGTTTTTAGACATCCCAGGCACACAAGGTCCCTAGGACTGGGGAGATGCTCCCTGATCATGGGGTCCCCATGTGCCAGGGATGTCAGAAAGCCATGTGGGAGCAGCAGGGCTGCACATGCGGTTTTTAAAAGTCCTGGTGCACTGGGGCCAGGCCAATATCTGTTGCTCATGGCGGCGGCGGAGTAGAGAGCTGGTGCAGAACGTCTTCCCCCTCCTGCCCCCAGGACTTATGCTGGGACAGAGGTTCCTGGCAAGGTTTATAGTCCCCAGCAGGGAAAGCCTGGCAGATTCCCCCCAATGCCGGGAGCCTTTTATCACCCATGCCAGGCAGCCCAGCCATAGCTGCCAGGCACAGGGTTTTGACAATTACCTGATTGTCAGCCACTGCCCAGACAGCCCCAATCTCCAACCAAACCCAGAGCCATCCTGCCTGAAGGTCAGTTTACTAGGGCCCTGCTCTTTAAGCCCACTTTGAAAGGCACTGCACCAATTTTCATTGCAGGACACATGCTGGGTCAACCAGTACCGTGACAACTGTGACATCTGTTTACTGCCTCTGGAAGGGCCCCATGGTCCTTTATAAATCTGCATACAGGCAGTGCAATGAGGTACTGTAGTGGGAGTTCTGCACATGAAACAGCTGCAGGACTGGGCTCCTATTCAGAGGGCCTGAAGTCTGCTGCTAGTCCTCATGCCAAGTAGCATTCAGCTCTGTGATCACTCCCAGGCTTTCTGGGACTAATCTCACTCAGAAGAGTAAAAAGGTGGCAAAACTTAACCCCGTACATTCTCACTGACCGTATTAGAAACAAACTACTTGAACCACGACTGACTGCACAAATTGCTTTATCCCCTTTAAATTACTGCAAGTCTTTGCCTGCTGCATACAACCGCAAGAAGCAAATGCCTGCTGTTACATACATGAGGCATTATTGAAGAGATAAAACAGAGGGGGATGAATCGATAAGGATAGACAGAGTAGTCAGGACTTGGGGTGGGAAAGAGAGAGAAACATACACATTTTCTGTCTCTTCTCATCTGCAAGACTTTCAAGTCTTGTTTGCAACAAGATCTTTGGCAGCTAAAGAGAGCTGCAGCCAGATTTTGAACTGGCCCTAGTGCCAAAGGGGAACAGCAAGTTGCGTGAGCCTACTGAACACATTGCTTAGGTTACTTACCTCCTTGATTAACGAGCCCATGTAGAGTGAAGTGAGGGGAGTCTGCTCAGCTGGCTTAATAACCAGTGTGTTCCCACAGCACAGTGCCGGTGCCATCTTCCAAACAAGCATGAGCAATGGAAAGTTCCACTGAAAAGCATAACATTGACCAGTTAGTGTTCAAAAGCTATGTATGCATGTACCTCTCTGCAGTCTTTTCCTCCTGCTTCTGAGATATCTACCTGCTAAAGAGAAAACTCTATTGGAAGGACATCCACTGTTAGAGCACTGCATTTTCTTACAGTTGTGTGTGATGTGTTTGGATGGGTTATAAAAACCACCCAACCCCAGGATTTTCCCTGCAGCAAAAGTTGTTAGCAACACCCGATTTAATCTAGTCCTACTTAGGGAGCGCAAACCTTCGCATTAAGTAGTCCATTCCTAAGGACAATTTCTGACCCTGTTTTGCACAGGTTTTCAGCTCCGAGCTGAGCTGGTGATGGATTGACCCTGTGGTTGGCATCAATTCCAGGTCCACCAGGACGCTATGCAATGTCACAAGTGCACGTAGTACAACAGTGATGGTGCGCGGGATGAAACTGCTTTCTGGAAATCTCTAGCTCTCTCCCATATTGCTGTATTGATCAAGAAGTCTGGAATCCATGCAAGATTTCTAGTTAAGAACACAAAAATAAATAAAGACTGTTTTTTAAAGTATCCTCCAAATCTTGAGGACTTGTATTTAATTTTAGCTTGCTTCTTTTTAATTAGTTTTCTTATTCCTGTTTAGGATTCAGAACCCATTCATGTTGGTTCTCTCTTTAGCTTCATTCCTGGTCATTCGTATTTGTATATCTTGGAATCTGAGCAAGGAGTGGAAAAAACTAGCTCAGGGTGATAATCAGAGAGTTCGCTTGGCAGCAGAATAGATTTCTTCATTAAAAATAATTAATGTTGCTTTAGGGAGGATGGAAACCAGCCAACCATAAAGGGGACCTCTTGTCAAGACTCACGCCAAGGACCTTCAGTTATCTACGAAGAAGCCAAGTACGTTAGGAATCCAGGAATCCACACTTAACATTAGTAATGTAATGTCTACAAGATGAGCGCTACATCAGCACAGCCACCAAGAGACAAAGCAGAATTTCAAATCCAAAAGAATGGTATTTCTCAGCCTTTTCCATATGGGGACCAACTTTTCTCCCCACAAACTCCATCCCATCTAACTGGGAACTTTTCCAGGTTAGCAACTACCAGCCACCTCTTGCAAATCGTCCTGGATGGGGCCAAGATCTCAAGTTTCGAACGTGTACAAAAAGCAAACCCATAATATGGGAGTATGAACCTAACCTGACAGGAAATTCCCTCCCCTTGGCTGTGCTTGTCGTACATGCGAGGACTGAGCAAGGCAGCCCGACTTTGGATAAAACAGAAGTCAGCATGTTATTGTAACTCTGAGGTGCTATAGGAGATCTGTGGACAAAAAGCACCAAAGTGCTTTACAAGGAAGGTCGGTATCACTGGCCAAGTATAGGCAAGTCTCAGTAAGCTGGAAGAATCATTTCTTAAATGATGAAATCGCTTAAATCTAGATCAACTATCGCAAGTGTAAGAGGATTCTTTCAATATTGCTCAATGGGGTGGGGGGGCGGTAGATCCTGGGGTGCCCTTTACTTACAAAAGGTGATTTTCACCATAAAAAGGTTGGAGACCACCACTGCCCTGGAGGGTAGGGCTAGGACTCAGTGAGACCTATACAAATTGAAGTATTGAGCCAAAAGAAATCTCATGAGGTTCAACAAGGACAAGCGCAAAGTCCTACAGTCCCCTGCACGGGTACTGGCTGGGCAGCAGCTCTGCAGAAAAGGACCTGAGGGTGACAGTGGACAATAAGATGAATAGGAGCCAGCAGTGTATCCTTGTTGCCTAGAAGGCTTATGGCATACTGGGCTGTATTGGTAGGAGCGTTCCCAGCAGCGCAAGGGAAGTCATTATTCCCCTCTATTCAGCACTGGTGAGGTGCATCTGGAGTCATGCATGCAGTTTTGGGCCCCCCACTACAGAAAGGATGTGGACAGATTGGAGAGAGTGCAATGGAAGGCAACAAAAATTTCAGGGGCTCGGGGCCATGACTTCTGAGGACAGGCTGGGGAAACTGGTTTTATTTAATCTAGAGAAGAGAAGACTGAGGGGTTAAAAACAGCCTTCAACTACTTGAAGTGGGTTCAAAAGAGCTTCGAAAGAGACTGTTCTCAGTGGTGGCAGAGGACAGAACAAGGAGCAATGATCTCAAGTTGCAGCAAGGGAAGTTTTGGTTAGATATTCGGAACGATTTTCTCACTAGGAAGATAGTAAAACACTGGAACAGGTGACCCAGAGAGGTGGTGGGAGGTTTTCAAAACCCAGCTAGACAAAGCTTTAGCTGGGATCATCTAGATGAGGGTGGTCTTGCTTTGAGCAGGGGGTTAGACTACATGCAACCTCCTGAGGGCCCTTCCAACCCTCATTTTCTATGATTCCATTATTCTAGTTCCAAGCATCCCAAGTGAAAGAAACTATTTTGACTTTATTCGGGGGGTGTTTTAAAAAAAACAAAAAAGTCACCAGATGAGACTATATTAAATTTCATCTTTCAAAGGCTCCCATTTTAATAGTGAAAAGTTTCACTACCTTTTCACTATTAAAAATTCACTAACTCTGATTTGGTATTTTCATTTAATACAATGCTCCAAGCAGAATTCTACTTAAATCAAGGAAATGACACATGAGTATGGATAGGCAGAAGGCAAGGCATGGTGGCACCTTAGGGCCCTTTTATATGTGCTCTGGGGGCGAGTGGTGGCACTTTAATTAGAGCAGTTCTGAGAGCCACTCTAAAGCGCCACAGCATCTTCTCTATCAGCATGCCCACCCTTCAAAATAGTGGTGGGGGGCACTTGAACTAAAGCTTGTTCAACGAGCTTTAATTCAAGCTTTTCCACTGCCATTTTGAAGTGCAGGGATGTGAATACACGAGACACAGGAGGCTGCTGGAGCACAGACATTACCACACTCCAGCAGACTCAATTAATTGAGCACTAGCCTGTGCCTCTCTACTAACAAAGGGCTTTAGATACCTCTTACAATCATTAGCCATGTATGACTCTGGCACTGAAGTCGTTCTGAATGCCTGTTTAAAATCAACCAAGCAGCACTTACTAAACTAGAAGCATTCAGAGAACTAGCTGCAACATCTCCCCAGCAAGACAAATCCTCCAGGGGGGAAAAATTTTTTAAAAGGCTTTGATCAGCTAAAAGTGGAACGATGGGAACCCCTGAAGATAAATGACCGAACAACTTGATTTCAGACTCCAAACCCACAACGTAGCAGAGCCAGGCACATAAATGCAGGGACAGCCAGCTTGAAACAGCCCAGCTCACACAGGAATGGACTTAGAGTGAGGAATAAGAGACCTTCACTTGGTCTCTGATGACTCAAGTGTCATGGTGGAAGCCACTGTTTGAGGAGACCCTGAACTCCCTTTCATGGTGCAGCTTCTACTTCCCTACCAAGTCAAAAAGTTTCATCACACTTCTCTGAAGGAAGTTCCCAACAGACCAGTCATATTTGGTGAGCAAGACAGTGGCTGCAAAGCAAAGTGGAGGCATGCATACATTTCTCTAAGTGCAGGGGTATTCAGGGTACCAACATGAAGATGAAGCTTCTTTGAGTGAGGGGAGTATTATCAGATAGCACGTCCTCTACTTACTGGAGTTATAGCCCCACAGACACCCATCGGTTCGTGCCTGGTAAAACAGACAAAATTCTCATCTGCAAAACAAAAAAAGTCAAAACATGAAGGATCAAAAAAATCAAAGTCATTATTGCTATATACCTACACATATGTATTGCACTGGTCTCAGATGAAATCACAGAACCACTGTAACGTGCTTTTATATAAAACAGACTGAAGCCCTCTATTAATAAAGTCATTGAATTAGCTGAATCTATTCTGAAAGGATCATGGAGTCAGGCGGAGATGGAAATGACATGTGCATGCTAGAAAGCCATTCAATTCCTAGTTACACATGGGATGAATGATGCTGTCCTTCATAGGGGTTTGTTGAAGGTCGCCAGTGAATTTCAAAATGTGCATCACATCCAGGTGCTCACTTCTTCCCAGACATCCCCTGCCCCTCAGACACGCCAAGTAAGAGTGCAGTTCTTCATTGATTTTTTTGGGCACGATGAATTATCAATGCTTTTTCCAATTAGATTTGGCTGAAGGCAGGATTTTCCAATTAATATTTCAAAGACAGAATTGTAAAAACAAATCTCTCCATTGTTTTTTTTTTAATTAGATACAAAGCAAAAGTTTGCTTTACTTTATTCAAATAATACGGCAAAACTTGCAGTTCACAATGAAATTCACCTTAGTTTTCCCACCAGTAAACTTCAAAACTAAGGGGTTTTTTTTATTAATCAAATACGTTTTCCTCTGAAGATTTTCAGTGAACCCTCATTTTTGCTGGCAATGTTTGCTGGCAAGGTTTTGATCAGCTCTAAATGATGGATTTTGGATGCAACCTTGAGCAAGGAGCGAGAGCTGCTCTGTAGGAAGTGGATGTTTAAGCTACACAGAATGAGTGCGACATAGCAATTTCCTTCATCTAGGTCTGAACCAGGAGTGGGCAAAGTCCAGCCCGTGGGATGGATCAGGCCTGTGGTGGACTCCAATTCCCAGGAGCCCCTGCCCGCATCGCTGCAGCCAATTTCCATGGAGACCCCAGGTGCAGTGGGGCCATGACAGTGCCAGGGTTTCCATGGAGGACCAGCCAAAGCAGTGCTGGCAGGGCATGCAACTGGGCAGGGAGCTGCTCCAGGGCCGTGCCTGGGACCTTGCCGCAGTGACAGCATGGGCCAGAGCCAGGGCAGAGCTGCAATGGTGTGCAGGTAGCAGATCGCAGCTCTGTCCCCAGCTCCGGACCACGCTGTCACTGCTGCAAGATCCTGACCCTGGCCCCGGAGCAGCTCCCTGTCCTGCCAGCGCTGCTTGGACCCATCTCCATGGAAACCCTGGCCCACGCCAGCACGGTCCTGCTGCTCCTGAAGTCTCCATGGAAACTGGCCACAGCGATGCAGGCAGGGGCTGCTGGGAAACAGAGTCCAACCACTGACTGGATCTGTCTTTTTGCCCACCCCGGTCTGGACTCTAACCCTTCAAGCCACTGCTGACCGTACAGGGACAGCAACTTCAGTCTTTCAGAGGCACCAGAATGAGGAAGCATCCTCTAAGCTCTTCCTTGCAATGCTCTTTTCTGCCAATCCCATCGGGCATCTTGAGTGTAGAAGAAAGGAAGAGGCAACAAGCAGATCCGTCACAAGGCCAACACCCTCATCGTTTTAACAGAACTACTTGCCACCCCTGAAGCCACACCTGTCCTCACTTAGGTGCCCGCTGACATCTTCTCTTGGGTCCACCCTCCTAGTCCCGTGACATGGGTGTCTGGGGCAGAGGCAGCACATTAAACACCTCCCCTACAGCTTGCATCCAACCCCTGTTCCCTCCACACATACAGCAGGTATGCATGCAGAAATAAATCTCTCACGGCCATGCTACTCCATCTGGGAAGGTGCATTTTGCAGGCACTGAGTGGGATTCAAACACCAACTCTGCTCCCCCTCACAATCCTTGTCAAGTGTCAATGGAAGACTTAGCTAACTTCCCTGTCAGTGCAGGACTGGTCCTGCTTAGCTTTAAAAGAGCCAAGTCCTGGACTTCCAACATTTATTTCCTCACTCTCCTTGTAGGACTGAATGGGGGGGACCATACTATTTCCCTTAAAAAAGGTTGACAGACCTTGACACCCTAAAGAATTTAACACCCATTTTTAATAGCATTTTCAAAATTCATCCTATACTATTTTAGCAGGGAAGGAATTGTCATAGCCTAGAGAACAGTCCTAGAGTTCTGCGGAAAGTGTAAGAGTTTATAGTTTCATAGTTTCTAGGGTCAGAAGGGACCTGAGCAGATCATCAAGTCCGACCCCCTGCCATGGCAGGAAAGAGTACTGGGGTCAAACGACCCCAGCA
>NW_017728911.1:35517627-35534962 GCF_001723895.1 Crocodylus porosus | reverse complement strand
GCCCCTAAGCATGCAGTCCCCTGCTGGCCCCTCCTGGATGTGTGCCAGCATAATTTTCTCGAACAGCTTGCCTAGGATCAAGGTAAGACTAACCGGCCTATAGTTTAATATAAAATCCTAAGGTGTTTCTACAAGGAATTTCTCTTCCCCACCCCACTCCCAGGCCTCCGAATGGGAAGTCCTTGCCCCGTTTCTCTTGAACTTTCCTCAGTCTTCCAGACTGAAGGAATTGTTCACTGCAAGTTAAGGATCACTCATCAAACTTACCCACTGGAATGGTTCTGCCTTGGATTTTATCAGCCCACCCAGCATAATATCGGAGCGTCTTTATGCAGCCTTCTAGGTCAATGAAATAGGCCTGAAGAAAAGGTTTCCCCGTGTCCATAGTTTCCAAAGTCTGCAACACAAATCACACGTACAGTCAAGTACTTCCTAATATTTTCTTAATTCTTTTCTACATATATGCGCTATGCAAATTCTCTTCTCTTCAGTGCACAAGGTCAGTCTCACCCTCTTACACAGTGGGCTTGGATTGTTTAGTGTCCCGATAATCAGTTAAAATAAAATACTTGGGGGGTGGGGGAATCACAATCACTCCCAATGACTCTGGTGTACATCCAGAATCTCTGTAGAAGCATCATCTGGGGAGACCCTATCTGGGACCATATGGTCATGCATCATCAGCTGGGTGCAGATGCTCAGAAGTTATGAAGCCTTTAATGCAAGGTTTTATTCTCGCACTTCTTCAAAAGAAGACTGGATGCACACTGTGTTGAGGCTATTTGACCCCAGCAGCCTTTTCTGCCCAGAACAGGGAGGCTGGACCCAACAATTTCACGAGGTCCCTTCCAGCCCTAAACTTCTGTGAATCTCTTGCTACCCTGCCATCTCCAAGATCTGAATCTGGCCTGCCTGCTTTTTTCTGGGAGTCCATTTTTCTTTGGGAAATGACCAATGAAAAGCCTCTTTTGTCCACAGAAAAGTGGAAAACATGTTTGTGTAAAGATGACGATAAGGTCATAGGACAGGGTGACGATGAAGAAAATGAAAATAAGGTCACAGCCTGCTGCCCTGAACAAGCTTTAAGTTCTAGGCACAGCTCAAAGGGACTCTTGCCTCTCTTAAGCAGACAGGATTATTATCCAGTTTGAGCAGACTCTACTAAAGAGACCGACTATTTTTTTTTTTTTTTTATAATCTAGGGCACTGCTTCAAAAACCACCCACGTAGCAATTTGTAAGGGGGAAAGACTGAAAGCGCTGGACAGCAGGTCAAACGGGGCTTCCTAGTTTGTTTATGGAACATGAAGGGCCTCATAAAATGTATTCCAGGAAAAGGATCCAGAACCGGTAAGCGGCGTTATGGCCGTGTGGCTTTGGGCAGACAGACTCTGCCCATCAAGATGGTCAGAATATCTATATTTAAAGCAGGGCTGGGCCCGAGTCGCATGGGTCCAGTCCTGGATATTCTCTATGCTCAGAGCAGTTCAAAACAGGGGTTTCGGCTCTTCCCCTTAAGTAGATCCAAATCTCTATAAACAGTTGGTTTTGCCTCTTTGGGGGAGGAGGAGCAGCAGGGAGGAAGAGGGTGGATCCTCTATCCGCTAAGGCATGCTTCAGAATAGCCTCAAAAAATCCTCTGAGAGCAGACACGACATTCCTGATATTTAGGACAACAACTAATAGGAAAGAAGCAAAAAGATGGATCCATTTCTCTCTATCCATCTTGCGAGAGAGGACGGAGATGTATTGTTCTCTGTGGCTTTAGGGGACAGGACTAGGAGCAATGGCCTCAAGCTGCCACAAGAGAAATCTGGGTCAGAGATTAGGGGGAACTTTCTGACTACGAGCATGATCAAGTATTGGAACAGGCTACCTAGAGAAATTGCAGAATCTCTGTCTTTGGAAGAAGGGGCTAGACAGACACTTGGCTGGGCTGGTTTAGTCAGGGCTGATCCTGCTTTGAGCAGGGGGCTGGACTAGATGACCTTGTGGGCACAGTTCTGCCAGACGAGCATGGTTGTGCATTATGTGGCACTGCAAACATATTTGCAGCACCACATATCTCACAGTCTGATGTTCTCTGCGTTGCAAGGGTGCGCCACCCAAGTGTGCGCTGCACCGGGTTTTTTGCCCCCTAGATATCCTGGGGTCCTAAAAAAAAAAAAAAAAAAAAAAGAAACCACAGGGGAAAAAGCAAAACAAAACAGAGCAACACACTTGGTCAGCATGCTCTGCTTCCAGCCAGGCTCCACACAGCAGAATCACTACGGCTGGAGACCCAGGAGGACCCCAGGTATGGCTGCTGCACACTGCTGGCCCCATCCTGCCTTACCTGAAGTTGGGGAATTTCCTGCGTGCCAAAGCGCACAGGACACAGGCGTTCCCCAAGGACAAGAAGCAGCCGTGCAAGGTGTGCCAGAACTACTTGTCCCCGGGGAACCAAATGTTCACGCACATCTGGATGTGCCCATGGAGTCCTGTCCAGCCTGACTTTCTTATGATCTTAAAAATAAATAGAGATAGAGAGAGATAGAGGTAAAGGTCTAATGATCCTTTCGAAGGCACCCAGATCTGCAGTCTCCACTATCATGTTCCAAATTTGTACTCTTTCAGATGCATAAGAGTTCATGGTGTGCTCCTAGCATGCTTGTATCACACACTGCCCTGCAGCACTCACCTGCACTGGGGAATCAGGCCAGGTTAGATCTGGCCTGTATTGGACAAGGTGCTGATGGGGGAACGCAACAGAAAGAGGGTGGAGGTACAATTCACACTGCAGATGCAGCGTTTCTGGAGCAATACATTCAGAGCGGATTTAAACAAAAAACCCAGCGAAGCAGGTGGAAGATTCTGCATGAGTCATGAAAGCTTTCCTGCCACCCAAAATAGCTTCAATAGCTAGAGAGGAAGGTGGGGTCCCTCAGACAGTCCCTTTGATGTGGTTTACTGTAGAGGACAAGCATGTTGCTTCAACCTTGCCATTGTTATTTGTCCTCTCTAAGGTTCTCAAGATGCAATCAACACAAGGTGGAGATGGTACAGGCCAATCAAGTCCTCCTCCGACAATGCAGGATTGTTCCTCATCCAAAACCTGACAGAGGTTTCTTTCACTGACTTCCACATGGGAAACAGGGCTCTGAGATGCTACGGAACCGGTTGCCTTTGTGATTTATGGGGCGGGAGTTGTTTGCACCTTGTTTGATCTAGGAGGTTGGTTAGAAAAACATTTGCCAGCACACAACAGTAGCCAAGGAGGAGGACGTTGCACTTCAGGCAGGATGTGTTTGTTTGCACCACTAGTTTCAAGTTCGCTCAGGGCGTTGACATGTTAGAGGGCTGCTGGCAAACCCGGGCACTGCCTGCTTCGAGGGTTGCTGGCAAACCTGGACGCTGCCCGCTTCATCTCCATCACTCGTGCGAGCCCCCTGCATTATGCCAAGATGCAAGACATCTCCTGTGGGCACCACACATTCCCCACGACTCCAAGGGCGCGGGGGCACTCAGGGCCAGGCAGACACAGGCTCTGATGACCCAACCCCGGCTGCCTTTACGCACAAGGGCCCCGATTCTGTAAGGAGTTTAAGCCAAGTCAATGCCACTTCAGCCATACATGTTCTGCGATGAGCTGAACACGGGCATCCTGCTGGATGGCAAGCAGCAGTGGGACTGCCTTTGGCCATAGTAAGGCTGGAGCGGGCAGGCCAGAAAGACAATGTAGTGGCCAAACACAAGAGGGGCTTGAAGGGCATAAATAAGCCTGACAACTTGTGAGAAGAGGCAAGTTCAAGGCACCCCGATGCTTGAGCCCATTGGTTCTGGGAAGCGACCCCGTCAGGTTATCAAATAGAGGGGATGGGGCTGGAGCACAAGCAGCTTTTAAGGAAGTCAGAGGTTTTCCTGCTCCTGGGGCATGAGGATGGGGTGCAGAGAGGCCTATTTAATCTGAAGTGGGGGTGAAAGTTTCAGCTGCGCTTCTAAGTTTTAGCTCTGCTAAATTCCAGAGGAATTTAGACTTGGGCCCTCACGTTGGTAGCTCTTCTTAAAGAAGCCAAAAAGTCCTTCACGGTCTCTTAAAAATATACATATAATCAGGGGTCTTCTTAACTCGTGGCAAGACCAAGCCATTTTTGCAGCTTGGTCACAGCATAAAGAGCTGATTTTATGGGCACTTGCCAGCAGCCCCACCCCTCACTGCCGACTGGAGGAGAGGCACATACTGTATAATTTGACAGCAAGTTCCGCGGGAAATAATTATATTGTATAATTATCATAGTATGATAAACTGAAGTATAACATTTAAATCTAAATTGAAATACATTATAAATATAAATCTTTATACAATATAAATTGTAGCTTATATCACCACAATGATACGTAGCATTCTACAAAAAGTTTAGAAATACTAATCAACGTTAACTTGAACAGAAACATGTTCACTTTGCTGACTAGCGACTTCACTTAGTCTATGGCACTAGTAGACACCGGCTCTCAATCACGTGATCCAAGGCCGCTGTGGTTGTGGCGCTCTCTTTGCACCGCAGTGAGCATCGAGACACTCTAAAACAGAACAACACACTGGGTCGGTTTGTCTGTTTAAGATTGATTTTTGCAGGAAATCACCACCGATGCAATATTTCCTGGCGATCACGGACGGCTCCATTTTTTGCAGCTGCTGCAAAAACCGTGAAACCGCAAATTAAGTCGACCCCTACACACAACTCCTTCGAGAGCCCCTTTTCCCGTGGGTCAGTGAAATCAGGAGCTTGGGAGACGAGACCCCTTTGCAAGGCGTGCGAAGGAAACTAAAGAGAAACCACCCGAGACGCGATACGAGCGGGCCCAGCGTCCGCAGCAGGGCAAAACGAAGGGCTGGTTATTGTCCACCTGCCACTCTTCACTTACCGCCAGAGTGACTCGGTCTCGCTCGATAAGGTCGGCCAATTTGTGCAGCAGCCTCCCGCGGCTCAAGACGTCCATTTGTCTCCATGGCGATCCCCTCTGGAACGCGGCTCTTGCTGCCTCCACCGCCTTGTCCACATCGGGCTAGAGCAACCACACACGAGTGCAGGTTAAAGAGGGTCAACACCTGCTCGGCGCTACCCGGCCGTGAGCACGGTACTCGCAGAACCCAGCTACTGCGCTGCCTGATCGTCCGCCCCGAGTCTCCTACTTTCCTCCTGACTTTGACACTCTGCCTGCAAGGTGTCAAGTGACCTTGCGGTCCTTGCAAACGGGTCTCGTTGAACCGGGCCAAACTGGAACCTAAAACTTCCTCTTTTGACAAGTCAGCGAAGCTCTTTTACAGGCAGGAGCAGGGACATTTATGGAGCTGGGCCAAGATCTTTTTGTATCGCCTACTTTGCTAGCAACAGATGGAAGGAGGAAAACATCTGTGCCCAACTATGAGCCCCAAACAGTTTCTGAGCAGTGGTTCTCAACCTTTTTAGACTCCAGGACCCCCTCCGAAAATGCCAGCCTGCTGCTTTCATTCATTTCTTGATTACAGAAAAAAAAATAGGTCAATTCTTCTATTGCAAAGAACTCAAAGAGACCGCACAACCAGGTCAGAATGGTTTTTGATGCAATGGAGTCCTATTTGAAACCTCTAGAATTACCTAGTGCCCCATACCTAGCAGTGCTAATATTGCACGGTACCCCACAGTGCCCTTAAAAAGATCTCATGGCACTCGAATGAGAATCGCCGCGTTAGGAGACTGGACAAGCGTTCCTCTGGCTCCAGCAAGAGATCTGGTGTTATTCTCGTCTTCACAAACCAAATCTGGATGGATCAATATCTTTAAAACTAAGATGTGGGAAAGAAAACACACTTGCAGCATGGATATTATTATGGTTTTAGCCAAGGGAATAATTATAGTTCTCAGACCCCACTGGACAAGCCAATTTTTCCCCCCCATGCAAACCCATAATTACTCCAGTCAAAGACGATTCAATTCACACCCCCCCCAAAGAAAAAAAAAGCAAAAAGCAAATTCATTAAGAATTCTAGACCAAATTTTCTTAACAACCAGTTGTCCCCCATTACGTAAGGCTGGTAAGTGTTCTTACTCATTGCTGAGAGCCTGTTCCTCAGCTAGTGTAATTAGGGATCCCTAGCCGTAAGTGGCTATTGCTACTTAGAGAAGTAAAATAAGCAGATTTGGCTCCATTTCTGTATACTCTTCATATGCTTACTCTGGCCAACATCTGCCTCATTCGTTTCTGTACCTCCTCCCCCCTCTGCTTCCCTAGACTGTACATCGATCGTATTCTTAAAATACAGGCAAAACCGTGACTCCAGGGAAATTGGTAGGTGTTGCAGACAGCTCAGGGCGTCTCCAAACTTTCGCATCAAACCGTTTACAAGGAAACCTGTTTTGTACAACATCTTCTAGCATACACTTGACACTTTCTGTAATGAAGGTATGCTTTCAGGGGAGATGTGCACAGTGTGAAGAAATATCACTAGCAATTAGACATGAAGATTTGCAAAGGAGGCTGAAACAAACACCACTGCCTGAAGTGACATCTGCTTACACACACCCAATGGGCATTTGGTCCTCTCCCTCTTTACAAAAAGGTTTACACAGTATTTATCAGCCTGTTTTCCTAAGCAGTTGAAAGCAAAACTCCACCCTTGCTGGAAGGGCAGAGGCTAGGCTAGGGCATTGTCACAGACCCAGGTTAGTTTTATTTCCAGAATTAAGGTAGACGTAGCACATGGCAGCTAATGTGAGGGAGTCTTCCTGCTGACATGCATTCACACGAGGCCTTGGAAGGACTGTGTGGTGCCGATCCCGAGGTCAGTCCAGCTGCACCATACATACACGGACCCAAGTGCTGTCATCTACCCTGTTTGGCCCCATCCATCACAACTGAGAAGACCTGGGAAGGCTCTCCACTTCGAACAACCCCCCACCCCACACACACACTTCATTTAGCTGCTGAAATTAGGAACTAAGCCTTAAAAAGAAAATAAAAAAATAAAGGCAGGGTACAAGGCATAACAAAGTGTTAGTTATATTCCTTAGAAAGAGAAGTGGTTTCAACACTAGCGATGGGACATGCAGAAGGCAGAAAGCAGGGCAGGGTGGCATCCCGGAGACCAGTTCACAAAGGGACAAGTTTTTGAGTCAGCGGGACTATTTCTGCGGCCTTCCCTTTGAGTCGAGTCTGGCCCTGGATGCATTTGGAGCTGAGGACTCTGTACCTGTGGACAACTCTGCATCTTGTTGACCTGGGGGGGCTGATCACTACTGCCACAGTCGCCATCTCGTGTCAACGAGACCTGATGCCTCCACGACCTACCGAGTACAGAGTGCTTAAAGCTGTAATATAGACCCCGGTGCTTCATACGTCACAGCGCTGCTCTCCTCCAAAGGCATCGGTTCCTGATAACACACATAGGCTACAATATCCCCTGACACAAGTTATTCATGGGTATGACTCACATGCTGAATATTCAAAAGGTTATTACTTGCACGCATACAACGCGTGCTCACAAACCCACAAAACGGAGCGTCTGAATTCCAACCAGCCGAAACAAGGAAATTCTTAGGTAAGACTGAAATGCCATTCGTAATCTGCCTTGTTATGACTAGGCATTAAAAACGGATCCAAATGGTGCGTTACGTTACATGGATGTTGCAACACGTAGGCACAATGCGAGACAATGACAGAGTCGCAACTGTCAAGGTGTCAAGGACAAAATGTGGCGTGTAAACCCAGGAGGAAGCCTGAGCCTGACTACTTTCCATCTGCTGGGACTGATTGTGAGTACTGCACACAAGGACCTGTGTTAAGAGTAAGCGGAGGCCACAAAGCAGAGCACCAGGGAGTTTGGAAACGCCTAGGAAACCTCAACTTGCTCTTCCCCGAGTCTGGGTATTGCATATCAATCCAAATATCTAATTATTACTATTTCTTCCCTCCACCACTCTCACCTCTGTATACAAGTTAGACAACTTCCACCTCCTTGGTGTCTGAGCCCCTGAGCACTAATAGAACAGTCTCCCTCCTCTCAGCAGTTATGCCCAGTGCCTATGTAGGACATCACAAGTAGGAGCAGCAACTGCCTGGAAAGTGCTGCTCATCTCCAGGTGGGGTAAGGATGGCACAGGGCAGACCATCCAGTGTGGCTGAGCTAGGACGGGACTGGGCATGCCCAATGCAGATGGACCTTTCAGAAAATTTAGCTGCCAAACACCTTAAGTCTCTACCAAGCATGTGCCTACAAAAATTGTGCCAAGACACAGGACTGGATCAAATGTAGGCATTTTCATGGGACCAGGTTAATCCATGGGACCAGGACAACCCCACAGCCAAGCATCAAGTCCCTGTCCCCACCAAAATTGGGGTCTTGGTGCTTCTTAATGAAACAGTTCAACGAATTTTATTCAATGAAGACAAAAGGCTGCGTAGGCTTCCCTAGTCTCTTTCTGGTAACGGCAGAGTCATTTTTGCTAAAACTTTTAAAAATAACAGCAGATAAGGCAGACATCTGGCATGGAAAATTTCAGTTTGACCAGTGAAAAGGTGCAAGTTCCACCCAGCAGTGGAAAATCTGCAGTATCACAAGCTATTTTGCCTCCCCCAGCAGCTCATGGCAGTCAGCCTCCCATTCATGTTCTTATTTTGCAACACAAAGCCTTAAAATGCCATCTATGTGCCCCATGCTGATGGTACGCCTGGGTTAAGGTTTGCAAGAGACGTTATCAGGAGCATTACACCCTCCGAGCAGCACAGCTTTAGCTGAGGCTGCCAGACATTTCCCATTTTAAGAACCTGACTTTAATAGCATGTAATATTGCAGATTTGCTGCTGACAGGTGGGACTCCCACCTGTGCAGAAAACCAGTACACAGCCTAGGCCCCATTTATGCTCTTAACCAGCTTCTGCTGCCCATGCACGGGTTTCAGTTTTCTGCATTATCACAAACATATGGCAATGGGCTGAGTATTTTGCATGGACATATCTGCCAGGCTGGCGTGCAATAGTTGAGAGCTGGAAGCAGGCTGACGACTGCCTGTTAAGCAGCAGAATGCCACAGAGGATAAAGTTATTCCCATGCCAAGCATCAGCCTGGCAAATGCAAGTGCCCCGCTCTTATTATCTGGTAGACAACAAACCTCCCCCCCATCCAGTAATGAAAAGGTCAGTAGAGAGTTGCGTGTCCCGTCTCCTTCCCACCTGAGATTTCCCTTATTCTCTTCCCTCCTGCAGAATATCACTGAGAACAACTCTGTTTTAATTTCCTAACTAAAGAAAAACAGCCGACACAACCTTTGCTCCCGGCTTAATAAAAAGCTGGATGCATTTCAGCCGTAAAGCAAGTTGTCATCACCATGTTATTAGTCACCAAATTCCCACCCTTGTCTGAAGCTACAGGAAATAAGACTTTACATGGGGGACTGATAGCAATGTTAGGCAGGTGGCATCCCACCTCAACAACCCAGAACCAGGGCAAGAGGCAGCCGCGCAGCTGATCCTGACCCACAACTTCAGTACCAACAGCTAAAACCACCGCCCTGTGGGTCTCAGCCCAAACTTCTACCTCTTTCAGAGACCCCACTAAGGACCACTGCAGAAAAGAGCTCACAGTAGGGCTGCCCGAAACAGCAGCATTCTGCTTCAACTTCTGTTTCGAGGGAACAGTGTTTTGTTTCAAGTTTGTTTCGACAGCACCGCTCTGTTTCGTTTTGTCAAAACAGTTTCACTGTTTCGAGGTTTCGCCCATAGGGTATAATGGGGAAGCACGAAACTGGAGGAGCAGCCACCTCCTATGATTGCAGCCAAATCGGGGGCCCGCACCCCCAGGGGAGTCTGGCAGAGCCCCACAGCCCTCCTGGCGGTGCAGGCGGGAGACTGCTGCAGCTGCCTGGGACCAGCACTGGGCGCGCTGAGCCCGGCGGACGGATGCAGAGCACAACCCTGGCACTACGCACCGCCTCCCTCCACCGGGCTGCACGCCTCTGGGTGCTCAATGCCCTGCGGGGCCACGTGCCACCTCCCGCCACCGGGCTCAGCTCCCAGTGCCTCGCAGCCCAGTGGAGGGAGGCAGAGCAAAACATTTCGACTGGCCTCATTTTGCTTCGAGGCCGTTTCAAAGCCCTTTGATTCACTTCGATGTCACTGCTCTGAGCTTGAAATGGAGCAGACGGCAAAGCTTTGCGCAGCCCTCCGCCACGGCATTTCTCAGGTTATGAACCAGGTCAGCCTGAAACGTCAGATGGGCAGGACTGAAACAGGGCTGGGCTCATCCCAGCGGTTTCAGTTTGCACAAGAATCTTTGGTTCCAGCCACGGGGACGTCCCATGATTTTGAGTTTCACAGACTAAGGGATCCAGAGCTGCAAAGCAGAATTCAGCAAATCCACCCAGAAAGGTACAGCTGTGAGCTCCCAACAACAGGCCTAGGCACGGGCTCTCCCGCTCCTCCAACCACACCCAGTGATGTGGGCAGGGAAGTGGGGTGTATAACGTACGCAGTGGAGGAAGAGGCAAAAAGCAGCTTGTTCGTGCCCTGTAAGGAGATCGGTCCATCTCAGTCACCATGGAAATCTACAGGGCTTCTGCAGTTGGGAGCCACGGGCTAGAGTTTCTCTCAGCAAGGCCCAGAGAATAAGTTTTTCACTGACAACCTCATAAGGTAGAAGGTGAAAAAAAAAAAAATTAAAAAAAAAACAGAAGTCACCCTTGTGCTCAGGAGAGATCCAAGTAAGGAGGGCTCTGTAGATGGGCCAGGAGGTAGCCTGTTTTGCTTTGCTCAACAGTTTTCTTTAAACAGTGGCTCTCCAAGCAAGCTGGAGTACCCCAGCAATGGCTGAGTGACCGCTCAAGGAGGCACTTAGCTCACATAATAATAGAGGAGCCATGGCTTCTGCCGAGGAAAGCAAAGTTCCAGCAGGGTTAGCATCACCCCTGGGTTTAGACAGCCTTTCTAATGAGCTGCAATTATGTGTTACATACAGTGAATGCAAGGGAATTGTAGGTTATCTTCCTCCACTGCCTCCAGCGTGCACCCAGCTTATCTCTCCCCGTCCATGTGAATGGGTGGAAGAACGGGAGAGTCTGCCGCGGGGCCCCTTGCTCGAAGCTTGCAACCATAGCTGCATTGCCCACAGAGGTTTTCAGCCTCCTGGATGCTGCAGCCACCAAGGCATGGGTTACATCAGGAGCAAGGGTACTTCTCCCAGCACGGAGGCAAGTTTTGAGCTTGTACGACAATCTGCTGCTCCCCAGGGCAACATCCCCAGCGCCCTCATGCATTGCAGATGAGGAGGGGGCTCTCTGAGCTGAGAACCACTGAAGGGGCCAGATCTGGGCAGCCAATTTGCCTGCCCAGGAGCTGTGAAGTGTGGCTCAGTCACAGGGAGACTGGACGATACCCTTTGCTCTTCAAAATGTCCCTCGCCACCCTCCTGCTATGGAGGACTTCAGCAACCCGATTGTGATGCCACATCCTTACCAAGGAACCAGCCTTTCAGTCACCTGGTGGGTGAAGCACGCCTCTGAATCTATCCTTCCTACTGCATCAGGCTCTTCTTGACCCAAAACGGGTAGTAGACTCCACAAGACAGCATAGCCTCCGACAGGTCAGAACGCAGAAGACGCTAGCACTTATTAGAGAAGGTTTTCTTTTTTTTTTTTTTTTTTTAGATGAACATGGACAGCTACTTTTTCAGATACTAAAGACCCAGTCCTGCTCCTGTTACTATTTCTCCCCTCCCCACTCCCATAAGAGCCTCTTTGGCCAGCTCTTGAATCTATCTTCCATGTATTGAGAAAATACCAACTTCTCCTACTCATCTTTTGGTCATCCGAACAACTGCTTCTCCACAGTAATGACGCACGTCCCGAGAGGGGAGCCCAGAATCCAAGAGAAAAAGTGTTTTTTAGACCATCTCCAAAAATAAAACGGGCGTTGCTCCTTCGAGCACAAGCTCTGGCCCCCACTAGGCAAATGCAAGTATTTCCACCAAAGCCCCTGAGCTTACTCATGTGTGCAAAATTAAGCAGGCACATAAACATGTGCAATATTGGGACCTGAATTATGTCAGAATTATAATGAAAGAGGGCTGCTTCGGGAGGGGTGGGGAAGGCAGCTTAATCGCTTCCAATTTTAAAGCCTTGCAAGCCACGTTCTGTATCTCTCCTTTGACTCAGACTGTTACAGCAATCATCATTCCTATCGGAGATGAGAGACTCTTAGGCTTCTAGTGGAGTTGGACATAATTGATCCCATTCTCTGTAATCCCTTTGAGGAGGCAGGCCAAGATGTTTAGTTATCGCAGGCCTAATGCCAAGCTTATTTTGTAAAGAAAAAGAAAAACAAAGGAATCTAGTACACTTTCCCAATCTCTGCACAAGTTATCCAGCAAATCTTACCTTGTCTCCCTCCTGTACATCACAGATTTTCTCCAGGGTCGAGGGGTTATACGTGGGGAACGTCTTTCCACTTATGGATTCATGCCATTCGTTGTTAATAAATATCTAATGGGAGGGAAAGGGGGGAAAAAATAAAACAGAAAACAAAACCACACGTCCATGCATTATACACAGTCTTTCAATGCTCAAGTCTGTCTCTGCAGGAGCTGTAGAAATCCATGGAAATTAAGAGCACTGAGCACCTTTGAATGATTTGGCCTTATGCGATTATGCCGCTGTTGCCACGTTTAGCCGGCAGGCCACGCCAAACCAAGTGAAGGCCAGGCCCAGTGAAGGGTGCAGGGTAGCGGGGGGAAGAAGGAAGTGGGGAGGCAGGATTGGGCTCGCACAATAAAATTCACACAGTTGGGTATGTGACAGCAAGTTTATTTCAAATGCATCTTTTCAGAGAAGGCTCCAAGAGGAACCTATATGTTTTGAGCAAAAAAACGAACAAAAAAACCCCAAACTCTGTAATAGTGTAGCGCACGCACGCTCTCCATGCTGCGAGTGAGCAGCTAATGGCTTATATTTTACCTCCCTCCCATCCGTGCTGGGGTTCCTCCCCAAGGAGTCATACCATTAGTATTTGCCACTGGAAAACGTGAAATAGGGCCCCAGCCGTGTAACCCTGCCTCACCCAAAGGCCCTTCCCTCCACAAGGGCACTAGGGTTTTGTCAGCAGGACATCTAAAATGTGTTTGTATATGCAAATTTTAAAAAAACCAATCATAAATGCTTAAAATGCTGCATGTCTAAACCCCGGACAAACAATCCCAACTTTGCACAACTAAAAATCCACTAAAGTACTTTTAACATTTTAAAAGCAGGAAAAGTTTTGTGATTTAATGCACAGATATGTATATGCAATTCCCCAATTTCCCACACATCTTTTATGTATGCTTTCATCTAGTCAACACAGACAAAATAGCATATTGCCCATTCTTTTGAAGCAAAAAGGAAGCTAAACCCCACATGAATTGATATAGCTCACCCCTGGTTAAGAAGTGCAAGCGGGCAATTTAGCTTAGTTGAACAAAAAGGTTCTACCTTGCTAAAGTATTCTACAAGTCAACAGCTAGGCTTGCACCAGAGATCTCCTCATAAGATGAATCCTGCATCCTCATGCATTCAAAACTCAGTTAGAGCGGATCACACGTTGTTTCGTTTCTTTGCCCAGTTTGAACCCAAAATGGTTGTTTTTTTTAACAAGACCGTAAAAAATATTTCTCTGGGTATTTCTGTAGATATCGGACCCTAGATGGGACTGCAGTTACGGGGGGAGGGCAGTTTAGACCCACCTGTTCTTAATCATTCTCATTTTTAGAAAAAGGCATGATTGCAAGGCTCGGTGTAACAAGATGCCAAAGTAAAGTTTGCAAGAGACCTCACGGGGCAGACAGTTTGAAATACCTTGGTGCTCATAAACACCACCACAGAACTACCTGGTTTTAGGGGGCTAGCATTTGGGATGCTAATTACTTATCAAATATGAAAAGTAAAAGCAGGTTCGTGGAAAGCAAAGAAAAAATTGGGGCTTCATGAGCCAGAGAGCGCACTGCAAACTGGAGGGATACAGGAAGGTCCATGAAGTTATAATGGGATATATACTACAGCTAAGAACTGGGAGTTGCATTTTATTGCAACAGTTTGAGTGTTCGTTCTGGAGCAGGGAGTTGGAAAAAGGACACAGTCACTACAGCGAATGAAGAGACTCAGCCTTGAACGATGGATTCACAGATTTCATTATACAGGCTATGCTGGCATCGGCCCGAGATTTGCAGCAATGTTTGGGTTTCTGATAAGAAGCCACTCCTTGGGCCGGCACACAGCGTGGGGAGTTGCTGTGGTCTCTTGTTGTTCTTTAGGATATTAAAACTTTGGGAAGATCATATGTGGCCAACCATCACTGGCTCCAAAAATCATGAGACCGATCAACAGCTTGTAAGATCTGGTTTTTGAAATGACTTCAATTCAATAACTTGCAGAAATAAAGACAAGATTCTGGCTCTACAAATGGATGGAAGCGGTTGCAAAACAGCTGTAAACATCTGGGATGAGTTGACAGAGTTTGCAAAAATACCTCTCCTGTCAAACTTCTACTTCCTAGAATAAATTGAACATCAATTCCAACTTCCCTCATCAGATTTTAGCACTCAAAACATACAGCAGAGGTAGAACTTGCATTCATAATTAAATTATATGTACCACATCTGAGAGGCAGTCTTTGTGAAGGTCTAGATATCTTCAGAGGATCCTAATTCTGTACAAAATCTCAGAAAAAACTACCAGTGAAGTCAGCAATTTTTTCCCCCCACTTTGGAAAAAAGACTGCAGCAGGATGATCCCTAAAAGAGGGAGGATTAATGGTTCTGGACATTAAAAAAAACAAAACCCCAAACAAAATAAAAAGCAGGACACTCTTGAGCACTCAAGGAGAAAATTCCTCTGCTGTGTGGATGAAGTGGAAATGAATCCTAGAGAGCTACTTGTAACTGGGGAAGCGCCATTTCTAAAATGTTGCGCCATCCCAAACCCAAGAGCAGAAGATGCAAGTTGCAGATAAGCACAAAGCCCTGGCTTTAAAACAAAAAAAAGGTATGTAGGGAAGCTCGTGGATTTAGGAAGGATTTGTGTCCGGCGACAAATTAATAAATGGCCAATCGCTCTCGATTCCTTTGGCGAGGACTTGAAACAATATTAAACCGGACAAACCAGCACCACTTATCTAAATTCATTCTCCTGCAGCTGGGGGAACACATTTAAAATTATATATCTTTTATTTACTAATGGATTCAGATGCCATACAGTGCTGAAAATACGAACTGCTGTGTGTTAAATGTGCTAAAGCCTTCGTCTCGTTCAGCCCGACGGACCACTGGAAATGAGCAGATCCAAGTTATACCTGGAGGAGTCTCCCCACTGCAAAAAAATTAGTCTATTTAACAATCAAAAAACCGGGGGTTCACTATACTACAGTGCTGCAATGCCCGTTTCTGCACCGGCTCTCAATGCTCTGCCATCAAGAGCGCAGAGGAGCAGACCCCGTGGGCCTCCAAGTAACAAAACCAGAAGGAACCTCCCATGCAGGGTATCAAGAGCACTGGAAAGTATAGATTTTGAGGGCTCGTG
This sequence comes from Crocodylus porosus, assembly GCF_001723895.1. Lineage (NCBI taxonomy): Eukaryota > Metazoa > Chordata > Crocodylia > Crocodylidae > Crocodylus > Crocodylus porosus. The sequence continues at coordinate 35,519,406 of NW_017728911.1, read as the reverse complement.
AAAGTTGGCATTTTAAAAGAGAAAACACTATCCATTAGCCTAAGAATTAGATTTTTGGTCTGGCATCTCTGCAGCCCACGGTTTAGCAAAGCTAGAAGGAGGCGGTTTTGTTTTATTTAGGGGTTGCTGGGTGGCGGGGGAAGGTCGGAGATCAGATGCTCTGAGGGGGGTGAGAATCGATGCTGGCAGAATCCCCGATGGCATCGCAAGATCCCAGTCTGCGAGCTGCAGCGTGCCTGCATTTTCTGTCGTATCTGGCAGAAACTCGAAGGCGCTGAAAGCACTTCACAGCACCAAACCCTGACTCACCTTCCTATGCTACAACCGGAGAGCCTGATCCTGGCATCAGCAAAACCAACGCAAACGCTCTCGGGGACTTCAGTGGGAGCAGGATTAAACTACAGAAAGAACTTGGTTTAGATTCCTCCCCCCCGCCACCCAAATTCAGCCCCCCTTGCAGCTTCGCTCCATCCAAATCTAATGTTAGTGGGCGCCAAGCACTGAGAAGTGCTCAGCAGCTCATGGAACTGGCTCCTGCCTACCCGATACGATTCGGAAACCCAGCATCACCCTGTTAGCGAGCGCGGATGACGCACAATGATCGCCAAAGCAAAATATTGTCCAGGAAGAAAATGGATGCCTAACAAAGAAACCGCGTTGGCGCTGCAGTTCAACCGCCCTGGCATGGCGTACCGGTCCGGTTGGTGCCGAACTGACCTGGTGCATCAAAGAGGGGAGCTTTGACTCCAGTTGGCAGCAGGATCTGCAGTTATTTTAAGTTTCTGAAAGTGTCATTTTAGCAACCAATTTCACTGTGTTCCCTGAAGCCCAGACATGTGCTGGGGCTGCTCCATGCAGGCTCGGGCGTCCCTAGGACAGACACTTTCTGCTACGTATTTTACATCCCACACTGAATTTCTGCATGTGTAAGTGCGTGTGCGAGACACAGAATATTAGAACACAGGCATCCCTTGTGTACCACATCTGTGCGAATATAAGAGCGCAGAGATGTCGCACAACCTCTTACACATACAGAATGTGCAGTACATGTGTGTGTGTAAAAATATTAGAACACATGTATTAGTACACAGGCACAGACTGTACAACGTGTGTGTGTATTGTAACACACTGATTGTGCAGCATCTGTATAAGCGTGTGTATGTGTAAAGATCTGCACACAGGCACAGCCTGTGCACGTGAATATCAGAACACAAACACAGGTTGTGCAACGCATGCGTCCGAGCAGACACAGACTCTACACCGAGTGTGCGTGTGCAGGCACGCGTGCGCATTACAACACACCGATTGTGCAGCCCCTCCGTACACATGCATTAAAAACACAGACGAGAAAGCGCCCGCGTGCCAGAGCACAGACGCACACTTACATCAGGTTGCGCCGCATCAGTGCACGCACACACACGCACACCCTGCAGCCAGACACAGGCTGCGCAGCACACGCGTGTGCACCCCAGCACACACCCACAGGTCGTGCGGCCCCCGGGCGCGCGCGCAGGGGAACGCGGGTGCGAGCTGTGCAATGGGCGCATCGCAGCACCCCCGCGTGCGCGTGTCACACACGCGTGCCCCCGCTCACCTGGCAGTGCTTCACCTCCAGGCTCCGGGCAGGCCGCGGCAGCGCCCTCCGGTCGGGCTGCCCGTTCTCCACAGCGCCGTTGACCGCAGCCATCACCGCCCCGCACCGGATCGTGCCCCGCGCCCTGACAGAGCCGCCGCCGCCGCTTTTAAGCCCTCGGCGGCCCGGCCCGCCCGCTCATTGGC
>NW_017728911.1:35514199-35516937 GCF_001723895.1 Crocodylus porosus | reverse complement strand
TCTCAAGGGTGCTGCAGCCTTTCAGGGGTGCAGGTGTCTTTTAGGGGTGCCCCAAGAGCCTCTCAAGCGTGTTGGAGCCTTTCAGGGGTGCAGGAGTCTTTTAGGGGTGCCCCAAGAGCCTCTCAAGGGTGTTTGCAGCCTTTCAGGGGTGCCCTGAGAGCCTGTCAGGGGTGCAGGAGTCTTTTAGGGGTGCCCCAAGAGCCTCTCAAGGGTGTTTGCAGCCTTTCAGGGGTGCCCTGAGAGCCTTTCAGGGGTGCAGGCATCTTTCAGGGGTGCCCCAAGAGCTTCTCAGGGGGCCCACAGGGTGTCACACCACTAGGGATGCAAACCTGATTCTCATGAGAGGGGGGGCACACATGTACCGTACAGACTAGCTGAAGGGCAGATGTCCAAAGAGGGTCCCTGAGCGAGTGTGGATGGATTGGGGTCCTTCATTCAGCGGGGCGTAGGGAGGAGTAGTCATGTTAGTCTGAAGTCGGGCAGGAGGCGGGGTCCATCTGCCCCACTGTCCCTTCCTGCACCTTACCTCTGTTACACAATACATTTAGACTGGCCAGTCCTACAAAGTGCAGAGTAATTATCACACAATTAACGGGTTAATAGTACAGTAAGTTTAGCCCAGCCGCACCTGCAAAGTAATTGTCACCCAATTAAAAATGACTGGCCAGCTATAGAAGGAGCCAGCCAGCTATTAAGTTAGTGCTTGAAAGTGTGTAACAAGTCTATAGCTGGTTTCTATAATTTGAACTGTACTAGGGCCCTTATAGACTAACCAAAGGTCTGAGCATCTCCGAGCAAGTTTTTTCAGTTAGTCTCTAAGGTGCAGACCTACCCTACCTTCTCCATGACTTCAGACTACCATGGCTTGCGACATTGCACAAGAGAAACCCAAATAGGACTCCCTGGTGTTAAAAACACGCTGAACTGTTGCAGGCTATCTGAGCTCCTTAATTGCTCTGTTATTTTTCTGTCGTAGCAAAGAAAGATGAAAGCAAAAAGCTGGCATTTGCCAAAGGGTGTCTCATGTCAAGCAAGGGGCACTTTGGGTCTAAAAACAGTAAGAGCCCCATGCTTAGGGGTCCCTTCCCCCTGGGGAGCCAGGTTAGCATCTGCCGTAGCCCAAAAGCAGTGCTACGCTGGTAGCAGCCAACCCACACCGAGCATCCCCATCACCCGGGATGGGAGTGCAAAAGGAAAACGCCAACCTCAGTCTTCACTTCTAGCCCCCGACTCTGTGGCTCAGCACAGCCAGCCCTTCCCCAAGGAGGAGATGAGCTTTGAGGAAACTCATCTGTAAAAAGATATCCTCAAGGTCACTAACCCTGCCAGCTCAGAAAACACTCCTTCTTCCTTCATCTTGCATCCCTTCATTGATCCACGTAGACATATCCCTGTGCCTTTCCTCAGACAGGCACGGCCCAAGCCATTCAGTGCCTCCTAAATGGAAACCAAAAGCTGAAACTCTTCTCGGAGAGCCAGACCTACTGATATAACTAACACACCTGAGACGATGAACTAGCTCCACCAGGCTGAGCTGCCACAGCCAGCACTACCTGCAGGGTCCAGGTGTATCTTGCTAGAAGCAGGTTGCTGCTACAGTTCAGCTTCAAGGTAACAATTGCACAGACCTTGGCTACAACGCCCAGAACTCATGAAAAAGGGTTAATTCTCAGGAGTAAGCCTAGGAGGACCTAGACCCTATGCACTCCCTCCTCTTGCCTTCTCCAGCCTTCAGCTCCATGCCTTCTCCTCTGCCGCTCTTGTATAAAGCCCCTTGCTCTCCTGGCCCGCTGAACAGTTCCCTCCGTCTCCTCTTGCTACTCAGTTCTGCTCCAAAGCCTTCCAAAAAGAAGAATTAAATACAACAGGACAAAAGAAATCCAGAGGGTTTTGACACCAGATCCTCCGAGTCCTCTGCGTGTGTGGTCCCCAAGTCCCATGTGTACATATACGTGCACTGTACCATCTTGGCCTGATTTAAGACCAAACCCTGCCCTGTAAATCTTTCTCAGCTTTCCGTTTGAATCCTTTTGGATTCCATCCATTTTGGTAGGCCTCAGGCTGTTTTTAAGTTAAGCCAAGTTAACTTCAATCAGGCTAAGCCGGTAGTCATGTAAGAAAGAACTGGGTTGCAGGCAGAACGTGAAGTACCGGCAAAGCCAGGTCAGTTCTAGGATGCTTAGTTCCCGGTTAGTGGTTCAGGTCAGTTAGTTCCAGTTTGACCATGACATGACACAAGGGCACATACTTTCTGACCATATTTGTCTGGGCTCGGTCAGTCTGAAAGCCTTTTTGCTGACCCTGTCTGCAGATGTTTCAAGATCCCTTAGAAGGTAGTCCCTGAGTCGGGTACAGTTTCCCGGGCAGGCTGGCCAGCTTTAGGAAGTGTTGAGGTGTTAGGAGTTTATGATTATAGGTTTTCTAACTGTTATTTCTGTTACATTAGAAGCATTAGGCTCTGGAGGTATATCCAGATAGGCTATCGTTACACAGTCTGTCTTGTGTGATCTTTTATTTGCGAGCAGTGCTCATTTCTGGAGATTTCTCATCATGTTTGGCTTTTGCAGGCTCTGCTTTGAAGGATGCAGTTTAGAGGGGCCGGGGTTGTTCAAACAAGCTTTAGACCCTGGACTTTCTCCCAGGGTCACCAGCCCCATACGTATGAGTTCAGAGGAGCAGCACTGTTAACACGGAGGGATTGCAGGTCTGCTGCCCATGTGATAACTAGCCTGATGCTG
>NW_017728911.1:35476180-35513984 GCF_001723895.1 Crocodylus porosus | reverse complement strand
AAAATCTATGTAGATTTTATATATATATATATATATAAAGTTAAAATCTATTATTTTTATATATATATAAAATAGATTTTATTATATGTAAATATATATATTATATATTATATATATATATGTATATAATAGATTTTAACTTTTTCTATAGCATCAATACTGGTACATAATCATCTTTATGTGGACATGAGTCAAATAAGCAGACAGAAAATTAAAGGAGCCCCAAGTCCTGAGTGTTGCTACTTCCCTTTCAGGCTAGGGGAGGATCAAAGCCACAATCTCTTAAGCATCTCCTTGGATTTCAGTGGTTTCAATGAAGTAGAATTTGGGCTCTGCCTAGCCCTGGCTTTCATTTTGCAAAACAGACACCTGGCGGACAAGACCTGCTGAGGTTGGATAACACCTAGAGGTTTTGCCGGGTTAGATGTGGATCCCATTTTATCTGCAATACGCTTGATTTTCAGCTTGGTTTTGCGAACTAAAATGTTCTCCTGGGCTCATCTCAGCTAATACACACTCTGGGATTTTTATTTTTGCTCCCTGATAAATTGTCAATTCTTGACTCTCCCACCAGGGGGCACATGACTATGAGCTGTAGACAGACAGCTGCCTTGGGTAGATGCGGTATCCTTTATTAGATCAACTAAATAGATGGGAAAAATGTTCTTTGCAAGCTTTTGGGCACAAGCACCCATCTTCAGGCATACAGAGAGTCTGCTGGTGAACTGTGTGCTCTCCTGGGTAGAACAGAAGCCAAAATGCAAACTGCAGGTCTGTAAAAATACAAATGCCTGGCAAGAAAATGTGTATGGCCCCATTGAGCTGTTAATCTATTGCTATGGGTCTTGATTTTGACTACCCAGGTGCTCGGTTGAAATGCAAAGTATTCCTGGACAAAATCCTTGGGGGAGAAAGAGGAAGATGAATAAGAAATTCCAGAGCAAGAAGACGCTAAGGAGTCGTGCTAGTGGCTCACTCTCTATGTAGTGAAGACACAGCTGTCATTTTGGTCCAGAAATGGGGAGAGTTTGTTTAGGAGCTATTGCTGGGGGAGCATCCTATGCATGACTGCCTCGTTCTCTGCATAAGCTTTCCATCGCTGCCTGTAAAGCTGGAGTTTTGCGTGCTAATGCTCTATAGCTAGGCATTGTTTTGGAAGGCTGTCTGAAACATGAATATAGGATAGGAATTGATGATGTACGGATACACATCAACCAGAAACACATCTATGTAGCCTTGGGGTACAACTCCCTCTGAACAGAGTTCAATTAATTGTGCAGCTAATGACAACCATAATACGTTATGTCTTCAAAGAGACTGAATCCATTTGCAGAGAAGGCAAGAATGATTGTTCTCATTTTATTAATGGGGGAAAAGAGAAATACGCAAGGACAAATGCCGTCCCGGCATCAGTGGGTACAAGTACACGGAGATGCATTTTTCCCAGTGTTTGGATTTGATTCAAGAAACCTAAGGGCTTGAGTGCGGAAGCTGTGGTGTGTTGAACTTGGTGGGAGATGTCTTGGATGGAAATGGTGGTCGCCCTGCAGGGCCAGGCCCTCACTGATGTGCCCAAGGTCACACAGCCAGTCGGAGCCAGAGCCAGGACAGGAGTAAGTTTCTGTTTTGGTTTGCATTGCTCTTCTCCACCCACTAGACCATGCTGTTACTTAGACGTAGGCAGGTGACAAATGGGTCTTATCGCGGAACATAACAGTTCATAGATGTGTCAGACGTTGATGTAACAGGAAAAGAGTCTGCACATCATCCCTGACTCAGCCGGTTGTGTCGCAGGAGTTGCGGCAGTTTCTACAGACTCTGCAATGCCTGTGCTTTGCCCAATGTGTGAAGTTTGATGGCTTTGAGTTTCCTGGTGTTCTGTGTCTTTGCAATACATTGCTAGGCGGTGAGTCTGCCATCTCTTCTCTGTCATCCAGCACGAGCTCTTTTGCCTTCCCTGCTTTGGGCTAGGGGTGTCGGTTGTAGCCACGTTGATCTAAGGACATAAGCAGACAAGGTTCTTTGGGTAAAACTGGGATCTTTAATTAGACCAACTCACAGAATTGGAAGAATTATTCTTAGCAAGCTTTTGGGCACAAATGCTCTTCATCATGCTGAGGACGCTTGTGCCCAAAAGCTTACTAAGAAGAATTTTCCAGCTGTTTGAGTTGCTCTGATAAAAGATATTGGATTTACCCAAAGAACCTTGTCTGCTTTGGGTCAGACTCAGTAGACCCATCCAGGCCCTTTGAATGACAGTTTTGTCAGCCTGTGCCAGGATTTCCCCGAGATGGCATCTCTCTGTTACTCCATCAAAGCCTGTAGCAACATGCCTGTCCCCGTGCCTATATTATGAGGATGTCTTCCAGAAGGAACTGCTCCACCCTTACTCAATCCTGCCTCCAGCAAAGGATTTTTGCCAATGGTGGAGTCTCACAGACTACAGAGTCCCAAATCTACTGCACTCCTGCATACCTGGGGGCATCTTTCCAGGAGAATGGTCAGTAGAGCTCCCAGATCAACTGATGGTGGCTCTGGACAGCTTATCGTCAGGCCTGGCATATCAGCATTCCCATTGTTTGATGAGGGAATCAGTGGGATAAAAAACAATTCACTTCAAGACCTGTGGTTTGATTCCAGCCTGGGTCAGCAAGCAATGACAAAAAGCCATGTAGATGGCTGATCTGGTACTTGATTAATGAGTCGATAGTCTTAATTTGGTCCACAGTGACCAGGTGCTTTCATACAAAAACACCCCAGTAATTGGCATGAGCCAGCCCCCTTGCCAGCTATCTCAACAGAAAGGCCAAGAATTAAATGGGCTATGGAGGCTGGACTTCCTCCACAGGTGCAGAGCCACTGGGAGGGCAACAAGCTGTGCCGTAGAGATCAGGCCTTCACTTTCCATTAGCGTTGCAATCACTCTGCGAATGTAATGGATGTGTACAGGTGTTCATTTATATCCACACATGCACTATATGGTCAGAGGTGTGCACACACACACCATGTGAAGGGAAGAACATACTAAAATTGCAAACCAAGGAGTCAAAAGTTAGGAAGTGCCAGAAGTGAGCTTGTCTATGCAAGGTCATGCCTTTGCGTTAGGTCATATGATCTGCAAATCCGAGCTCACGTACTATGTTTCCACAGGACCCCAGTGCATAGGATGGGCACCACACCCCAAATGAACAACTAGTGTCTGTCTCCTCACCTTGGGCAGGGTGGGGTCCCAAGGCCCTTTTCACTCCAAATGATTCACACTCTGTTCTGAATATCACATTATAAATGTCCTTGTGGGTTTTTCTGTGGGGCTTATCACTTCCAATCCCTCTGCTCTTCACAAACATCACTGGACTTTCCTAAGCACTCCAGGAGGTAAAGAAATGATCTCACCCCCATTGAATGGACAGGAAACCAAAGCATGGAGAAAGGAAGGTTAAGAAGTGGTCACCAATTTGGGGAACCAATTTCTTTTGTATATATTGCCTTGTAGACGTTCAAATCACAGCCCCTGCTGAGTTCAGGTGTAGCTTTGAGTGCTCAGCACTTCTGCAAACAGGACTCCAAGGTCTCAAACTGGGCGCCCAGGACAGGAAAGATGTGCAGTTAGTGACAATCTGCCAAAGGGCTGGTTTAAGGGATTTGCCCAGGGACACTTGGGAACTCAGTGGTAGCAGATTTAATTCCTGCATGGGCAGCAGTTGTTTTCTCTGCCTTCCCTCTAAAGTTTGGAGCCCTCCCTCTAAAGCAGGGAGGCAAGAGAGCTTCTCCAAGAAATGTATTTCCCCCCTAAACTCATTCTCAGAAAACTCCAAGCCATTTTTTATGTACCTTAAAAAAATTAGCCCAAAAGCTGCCCCCCACCCCCGGTCGGGGAAATTGAGTTCAAGCACTTAACATTTACTAGTTACAAAGCCACTGAAAAGGGGATCTTGCAATATGAAAAGTCAGGTAATCCGAAGTGTGGATGGGAGTGCACACGCACACACACACATGCATCATTCTCACCATCATCCGCACTACCCCCTCAATAAGTAATAACTTCGATATTAAAATAACTAAGATATTAAAAGTTAATATTATATACAGTATACACACCAAGATGCATGATGTGCAAACCAAAGCAACCACATACTCATTTTTACTTGTGTATGTGCTTATGTGTAGATGATCACTGTGTTTGTGCCAGAGCATTTGGTACAGGAAGAAACCTGCACCAGGATGCACCTTTCTCTTTCTCTCTCTCTCAGCTGGGACCAGACTCTGGGAGGGGAATCGTGTCTTTCTCTCTATTTTGTCATCCTTGTCTTCCCTTCTCCCTACTCCTCAGTCTGTCTAGTCTTATCAGGCAAAGGCGTTGTCTATGCTTACACCGCAGACTCTCAAGCACGGTGCCGTGGATCCTTTTAAGGGTGCTGCACAATATTAGCACCGTTTGGTGTGCAAACACCTTCTTCGCCTGACTCAAAAGTGTCAAAACCATTCTGACCTCCTGAGATCTTTGCAACAAAAGAATTTCTCTATAGTTTTTCCACAGTCAAAAAATGAGCAACAGCTAAGAGGTGGCACTTTCCAAGGCGGGTCTAGAGTCTAACAAAGGGTGAATTGAGTCTAAAAAGGTTGAGAACCGCTGTTCTAGAGCACTCGTGCAATGTTTTGGCTCAGAAGTGACCAACAAAATACTTAAAGTAAAGATGCCTGTGTGATGGGCGGGCTGGTGTGGACATTTAACACAACATATCAGATCAATCCCTTAAGGGCTCTCTCTAAATTGCTGTCATTTTTTCGAATGATGAATGTTAAGGCCAGATTCACAGATGGTGTAAATCATCTCCCTCTCAACAGAGCTAGACTTATTCAGGGTAGCTGCGAATCCGGTGGTGTATAAAGAGGAGACACCACCCTAGATCACAAGGCAACTTGCACAGCTTCTTGTAAGGTCAGTTGTCCCTTCTCTGCCTCTCATTCTAATCCCCTTCTGTCCCTGCCACCCCATTTTCTTTTTAATAATACTGTGAGCAAAGAAAAAAAGTTTACACTCATCTGTCATCCCACAATGGGAGAAGGTAGAGTGGGAAACCACAGGGACTGCCAGGTTAGTAGTAAAATATGAGATAAGATCAGTACTTTGTCCTGCATCTCCCTCGTGGAGAAAAAGCAAGTTTCTTTTTCTTCTAACACCCCAGCTCCTTCACACTTGACATTGTATTTATCCAATTAAGCAAACACTGGGATAAGAGTCCCAAGTGCTGAGCACAAGGAGTGGCCTTCTTTTTCATAGCCCTGGCTCCAAAAATAATTGGGATAAGCAGAAGGAAGGAAAAAGCAGCTGAATTTTTTGACCTCTCTCACAGTGAAGGAATCTCTTCCTCACCCATGTCTCTGCCAGGGCCACTGCGGGCACAGATGTCATGGAGGCATAAATGGAAGTGAACATGGGGGAACCTACTCAGATGTGGTCTGTGTGCTGAAAAAGCTGAAGATCTCAGCATGTTACAACCCAGACAAGCTGGTCAGCACTAGAGAGAGCAAACATGATGGGAACCACTTCCTGGATTGATTCAGCAATCTAGACCAGGGCATTATTTTTCCCTGCAAAGAGCTCTCAATTGCAGAGTTGGCAAAAGTAAAATGATACATAAATGCTTATAGCATTGTGTATACCATAGTTATTATAGACAACATATATATAGTAACTATAACATATAATAATATAGTCTATATATAAGTCTTCTCCACAGTCGTGTCGCTTCCCATCCCTCAATAAGAAGACATAATATAGGCAGGCGGGTGTCTGCTTTTCTGTAAGCAGCAGTCGCCTACCAAGGATGTCAGGACCCCAAAACATGCTCTTTCCTTTTACTCCTCCTTCCCTTTCTCTTCCCTTATATTCATCCTCACATCTGCTCTGGGCCTTGTGCCCAGCAATTTTCTATTAACGCCTCAGTACACCCAGGCTTACACAGCTGAACAGTCTGCAAGGCAACATACCCCAAACGGCAGCATCTTCCCCCTCCCCACATCAAGCTGATGCAGACATTTGGGTTTGCAGGAGTAGCGGTGTGCCTCTGCAGCAGCTGCTCCCTTTTGGTTCTCCTGCTGGTGGAGAGGCAGGCTGACAAACAGAGAATTACAGACCAGAGCAGGTAAAGAAACAGACTTAAAGACGATACCATCCCACGGCTCAGTCCTGCAAACACACACGTGCATACTTATTTCCAGGCAAGCTGAACAGTCCCAGATGCTTTTAGATGCTATCCACAGGCTTACAAAGAAGTGCACAGCTGTTTGCTGAATCCTGAATGTCTAATTGCAAAATAAAAGGCCAGACTCCCAGTTCTATCGACTAGAAAGAACTGGGATTTCCAGCCAACCTGAAAACAGGTCCTTGAAAATAGCAATGGGTAAGACATGAAGCAGCCCCATCAGGGACAGGCGGTGGTGTGTGTGGGCTTGTTGCAAAAGAACCAGGAATCGTTCCTGTGACTTGGATGACACGTTATGCCGGTTTTATGGAGCAACGTGAGATTTTAAGCATTTGCCTGCTTTGTCCTAGGCAGGGGTAGCCTTTGCTCTCTGTCTGTATGCTCCCCGTCCCATCCCTCCCTGGTCTAATCCTCTTTCCTTTCTGCTACAGACTCTTCCATTTCAAGGCCTCTTCCATCCCCTTTCCTCTCCAGGGGTATACTCACCCCCCTGGGGTGTGCCCTTTGGGTGTATTTATTGATGTCCTGGCCATCTATGCCGATGGGCCTATAACAACCTGTCAAACCAAGTCGAGCACAAAAGCAAAGTGCTGATGTGCTGGGCTTCCCTGCACCATATCCTGGAGCGAGCTCGGGTCTATCTCCACTCCTGTGCAGGGGTAAGGGAGACAATAGGAAAGATTGTGTCCTGCTATAATAAAGCGTGAATCCCCGCTGTTGTTACTGGGGCAGGGAGGTCCTGGGGGCAGTTTGGCTTGTCCCAAAAACCGAAGGGCATGAAGAAACCCACCCAGTTTTAAATGATTATATTACACACATGTTAATGAAGGGCTTCCCCCACCCCCCTGCCTCATTAACAAGCCCCCAGACTGTACATCCAGCCCGATGGGTTGCCCTCATTCAGGGGCCCATACAGTGGAGCGATAGAAATCCTGACAATCGTTCGTTTCAGAGCAAAATATTTACATTGTAAGGGAGTAGCTTTGATGTGGTGCCCCATGAGGCCTGTGCCCTGATTAGCGGGGACTGGAGCACCCTGTCCAAGGTGGGGTGGGATCCGATGGTCTCTGGAGATGTTGGTTTTTGCACCTGGGGCTGATGAAGCTTAATAGATTTTAACACATGCAAACAACTGCTTTTGTTCCTGGGGACAAAGGCTTTCCCAGCTCGGGCCTGATTCTCAAACACTGTTGGCATTGTTTCCCCTCCATTGCCTCTTGTCACTCTCCTTGTCAAAGTTTAATTAGGACAACGAGCTTTTGCAGGCTCATTTTGCACTTCAGCAACTTTCTAACACTTCCCTAACGAGGAGAGAAGGGGCTGCAGAGCTGGGGGGGAGGACAAGAGGAGCTGGGCTGAGCCAGGCAGAAAGGATCCACCCAGCTGGATCCCTGCAGCACAGACCATATGTTGTGTGCGTGTGCACACACACGCGTGTGCATGTGCGTGTGCCCATGCCATACACCAAAATCGCCCCCTACCCATCCAGATTCCTGAATCACCCGCTGTATATCTGTGTGTGTTTGATATATAAGCCAGAAGCCTACCCAGCCCAATCAGATGCTGCCCCACAGATGCTGGGTGTGTGTGTGTGAAGCTGGTATCTCATGCACACCCACTGGATCTTTGTATCATAGGCCCTGCGTGTGGACGTGCATGTGTAAGAGAAATAAATCAGCATCCCGTTCCCCGCAAACCAGCTCCCTGAAGCAGAGCCTAGATGTGCATGTGTGAGAGAAACCAGAAGCATCCTCCTACCCCAGCGGGATCTGTACAGCACAAGTTTTCTGGGTGGGTGTGCACCTGAATGTGCCTGTGTGGGTGTGTGTGCAAGTGTGCACGAGAAATCAATATCTCACCAACCTCCCCCAACGCCCTGCAGTGCAGAGCCCGTGTGCATGTGCCTGAGTGTGCATTCAATAAACCAGCATCGTGTCCCTAGCGGGGTCCCCACAGCACCCAGCCCATACTGGGAGGAGAGAGGAGGCTGCATTAACAAACCTGACTCACACTTAAGCTGCCCTGGGAAGCCTGGGTCCCTTCCCTATGGGGTGGGAGATGTGCTGCTTATCCGTTCCCCCTTCCTCACCCTGCTCCTCCTCCTCAGGGCTCTTAAGTCACAGCCCAGGTGATTCCACATCCAGCTCATCCACTCCCCCGCCCCAGGCTGCTCTCTTGGGCAGGGGAGAGGACCCAGCAGGTGGACAAGGGGAATGGGGAACAGCCTTTGAGCCTCTCTGGGAAAGTTATTTGCTGCAAACACAACCCTGCAGAGACAGAGGATTTGGTCCAGCCACAGAAACCACAGTTGATTAACTTATCTGGATAGCGCTGATCTCCCTTCAAATGAGCTGGGAATCAGGATGGCTGTCAGAAAGAGAGAGAGGCAGACCAGGTTCATTGGGTAAATGCGTTATCTTTTATTAGACTAACGAAATAGTTGGAAAAATGTGGGTTTTTTACAACCTTTCAGATTTGTGCCCAAAAGTCTGTAAAGAAGAATTTTTCCAATATTTCGTTAGTCTAATAAAAGATATCACATTTACCCAACAAACCTTGTCCGTGTATGTCCTTAGAGCAAGATGCAGGGTGGCCATCACAGACGACAGTCCAGTTGTCTTCTGTCCTCTATTGATACAAAACCCGACACCGTTATGGCCTCTCTTTTTCTCTTCGAGAAAGAGAGGACAGAAAGGCATCGGGTTTTGTATCGATAGAGAGAGTAGCAGAAGACCAGAACATCCTCTATGATGGCCAGCCTACCAACATGGCTATAACCAAGACTGTCAGAAGGAGAGACACCTTCTTCCCCACACACAGAAATCAGGGAAGATATGAAGCTACAGCACTAAAATGAGGTCCTATAGATAGAGAAGGGGAAAGGCCTCCATCCCTCCCTCTCCTGGGACTTTGCAGCACGGCCATCTATTGCTCAGCAGCCCTTTCTCCTCCTTTCATTGCTTCCTGAGCAGATTTAGCTATCAGGAATGATAAGCCCTGTGCTGTCCACCAAACCTCCTCCCCATACCCACTCCACCTGAGCAGTCAGTGCCTCTGTGCCCCTGCCTTACCCGCCGCTGGTGGACAAGACCCCCCCACCTATTGCACAGGGCAAGAGAAGCTATGTGCTAGCATCTCATACCATGCCAGATCTCATATCCACACCAGTGACCCCACATTTGGGAGTGGAAAGGTAATTGTCTAACTGTCCTCCCCTTTGGGAAGTAAAGAATTTGTGGGGAGCTCTGAGACATGCAGCGTTTCAGTCACCAGTGAGCATTATAGAGAAAAAGATCTAAGCCTTATAGAGAAAAAGAGCCCTTGATCTAAGTGGCCCAAATGGTACACGGTTCAGCCTGAAATGGTTTGATACCTGCATGGAAGATCGACGAGCTCACTCCTCTGGCTGGTGCCGAAGCGGTAAAGTGATCTGTTAGCAAAGACACACGCTTCAGGGTGTGCAGGTACCAATACAGCTGGACCAGACTCTAGAGAGAAGGGCCACATACAGCTCCAGCTCCAGCTCCATCTCCAGCTCCAGCAGCACTGTCAGGAAAAGGCCTGGCTCTCCCCCCAGCAAAGGTCATGAGAGCCCGGCTTCAACACAGAGTCTTTGCTTTCTATTTCTGCAGGCGCCTGATCCACGGCGCCCAGACTGGAGGAAAGTAGCAGCACTGCAGAAGTTGAATTCCCTTTGCCGGGCTGGCTGGCATGTCTCTGGCTTCCTCTAAGGTTTGTCTGCAAGCAAAGATGCATCAAAATAACAGTACCCAATCCACCCTGATTCACATCCTTCCCCCCTGCTCCCTCCAGCCTGTGTCTTTGACTTCGCCGAGATACACTTTGATGCTGACATAGTGAATTTGAAGTGGTTATTTGAACATCCAAACTTAGTGGAGACAGGGCTCTCGTGTCTCTCTCCACATAACAGGTTGAGATGCACTGATATAGCACTGGTCTGGATTGGCTCCAGATGCAGAAACTCCCTGTGTCCTGTCTCCGCTCAGGGCTCGTCTACACGGGGGCACTCAAGAAAGTTGAACTGAGTTAATTTTTCCAGTGGATTAGTTCAAGCGCACGTACAACCTGATTCAGAATTAAAGCAGCCTGAATTGCACGTAGCTGACTTCACTGCCAAAGTGAGAGAAGCTAAATCCTATTAAAATGGCTATCATTTAAATATGCAGGAGGGTGATGTTGCCTTTTAGCTTCCCCCAGTTCATTCCTAATCCACCCAGGGCTTTTTGCATGCAGAGAAGGCAGCAACACCCTGGATCTCGCTTGGGGCTGCCTCTACTCACCGTCCACGCCCAGCACCCCAGGACCGCGTGCCTGGCTCCCTGCAAACTCCTAGCATGGACCCGGGGCACTGGGCAGTGGTGCTGCGCCAGAGCCAGCTGCGATGCTGAGACCCAGGACTGTCGGAGGCGACATCGGGGTTCTGCAATGAAATCCTCGTCCGTGCTTCTTCTTTCCTAGCAGGAGCCAGGGGAGGCTCCAGGTGAAATCGCTTCCTGGGCTGTGTGGACATCACCTGGCAGTGAACATCTCCTCGCCCTGTGCCATTGGCCCTCAACAACTTTCCTGTGATTTAAAAAAGAAAAACAAAAAAGAAAAGCAGCTCGTCCCTGGGAGCTACTCGACATCTTTTTGTGCCGTTGGAACAACAAGAAAACCCGGGAAACCGCTGATCTGGCTTTTCCTGGTGGGGGATAGTCCCCGTCCAGGCCTTTCGAGGAGGTGCAGTTTATCCCTGGAAGGGAACCTCAAGCGGTCAGGTTCAGGGTGTTTTCTCTTTGCAGGTTTGGCTTAGTTTATGGGGAAAAAATAATAATACGTGCATGCAACTATATATCACTCACAGGTAACTACTAGGTTTTTGCTTAGACAGAAATGGGTAAAACCTTCCATTTATAAGTTCCAGATTTTGGTAATTCATTAAAAAAAAAAACTTGGATTTTAAAATAATGGTTGCCAAGAAATATTTCCTTGCTGTGTTTTAATGGTTTTGTTATATAGGGAATTGCCCAAATGGCTAAAAAAATGATTTTCTTTTTTTAAAAAAAGCAAAAAATCAGACTGTGGTTTCACTGCAGATTGTGGCTGCATTTTTTCCATGCACATTTTGATTGGGATTTTTGTGTTCAACCATTGCAAATCTTTGTCTAACAGGCACATCCACATGATCTAATTGCTTCTTTTTTTTTTCCATGAGAAATTTGGATAACTCAGGTGCTGTTCCAATCCAAGGGGATTTTAAAAAAACACAGAGTATGCATTAAAAGAAATAAAAGACTCCAAGCACCTAATTAGATATGTACTGATGGAGCCATTATAATCTGCTGGGCATAATACCCAGTTTATAACCTTGTGTGACCACAAAGAAATCCAGTAATTCCCTTTTCCTCCCCTCACAATAGGATGCGTTAAGGATGGAGTGTGATACACTTCATTTGAAGGGCTGGCTTTTGCCAATTAGCATAGCTTTGGTATTTCTTGGTATGTACTGAATGAATAGGGACTGTGTGCTCATTCCTTGAATTAGTGGGAAATGTTTCCTCTGCGTGCCTTAAATGTGTGCTATTGTCATAAATTTTGTCGCTCGTGATGATTATTCTCAGAGTGAAAATGGATGGATTGATGGGATCTGGTTTGCTATTTCTGCAAGGGGATATACCATATGTTATATGGAGGGCAGGGAAGGGTGCTCCCAGACCTTGCTGTGGCTACCCCTGCCAGGTTCTCTGATATCGGATACGACATCCAAAATAAAAAAGCCAGGCAGATAGACACAGAAACTCATAGAAAACCACCTGTATATTTTGTTTCAAAGGAAAATCTCCGCTATTGTCCTACTGTCCCCGGTTCTGTTCGGCCACGTAATCCATGTAATCTTTAAAGCAATTCAAACAAATTGGAGGATAAAAAGGCCTCTCTTTTATGTAATTAAACTGGGTTCCCAAGTTTTGATACAGTGTTGCATGATATAAAAAAAAAATGTTCAAATCCTTCTGACAGCTTCCCTTATTTCCTTAGAAAAGCCCCGTATAATAAAATCATGGGACTGTTGCCGTGAGTGAAGTTAAAAAGATTTAGCCTTAAGAGTCTTCCCTAGAAATGGAGGGCGTTCGGTGAATATGCAAGACCAGATGCACACGTGTAGAGCTGCTCTGGGTACCTGGACAAGGACAGAAGAGACAAAGCAACCCGGTAATACAGAAATCACTTTAATCTGAACAAATGCACGCCGGTTAGTCTTGGGCAGAGCTGTCAGGTTTGTTTCAGGGAAATAGATGGAGCTGAAATGACGCTGTCACCGGCATTCGTGGATTTAATTATAGGAAAGGGTTTGATATTTCGCTGCTATGGCAGAGCCTATTTGCTGAGAAAAAGGATGAAAATGCCATCTCATCAGGACAAACCCACAACTTTACCCCTGATGTGGGATCACAGTCAGGAAACGTTGGCAGCTACCACGACCCCTTGTTGATGTATGGTGAAAATAAAATGTGCTTGAAGTATATAAATAACCCCTGCTGGTCTCCTGACCTTAGGGACGGCTGAAAGCTCCCATCCCACAACCCAGATGCGCCCTGTAGGACTGGGCTCTTCATCTCGCTACGTAGCAAATACAAGATAAACATTGGCAATTAATTGGGACCTAATCCTTGGTGCACTGGCTCCCAAGGGGGAGGGTATTACACGCAGGGACGCTTGAAGGCTAAATATGTCGTAGAGACCAGATCCTGCTTCCACTTAAGTCAACAGCAAAGTCCCTGTGCGTAGACTCGTGTAGGACCAGAATCAGTCCCATGACTGGTAACCATTGCAGAGCCCGTGTCGATCAGAACTGTGAAATGGGGTAAAACGATGGTTTCTTTGGTCTGGTTTTCATCCTGGTTCCACCGGTAGTGTTGAGCCTTTTGAGTGCACAGCTCTGCTGTTGGCGAGCCCGTTGCAGAAGGGAAGTTCTGCCTTGGGACAGTGAGTTGCTTTTGCCGATTTTCTGGGCCGATTTGGGCCAAGTCTTCTTGCTCTAGAAGCAGACACGAGCACAGACAAGACGGGGTGCGAGAGTCTGGCTGAGTCCAATACCCCCGAGAGATCCCCCCACCTCTCGGGCTAAAGCAGCCCAGCAAGGAGACGACTCTGAACCCAAGCCTCTTCCTCTGAAGAAATCTTTTTGCCTCGCACCTGGTGGAATGGCATTTCAAATGAGAGGTCTACTTTATTCAGTCTCTCCTACTTCCCTGCTATATCTGAGCGCCTGCTAGGGGTGTATTCAGCGTTTGCCAGCATCCTGACAAGGGTGTTGTTCTCCGCTATCCTTCTTTGCACACAGGGGTGTCTGGAGTGAGTGAAGCCAAGCATCTGTTCATGCTGTTCCTTGGAGGAAGGAGAAGGAAAGAAAACAAAAGAACCGGCCATTTCCATGGGCCCGTGAGGACCAAGCAACTGTTTGAGCCTGTGTCCAAAAGGGCAGTCGTTGCTGCTCTTAGGTGCAGACCGTAGGTGCGCCTGTGACTGGGCCTTCTGGCAGCAGCTTCAGACGCTGGGCCCGGAGAAGCCATGGCCAGTAGCACACTCCAGGTGTGCGGGGTGAGAACAAAGGGCCTTTTCACCAAGCTCTGAGAACGAAGAAGCCTCCTCACTGGTTGCAAAATGGCTTTCCTGGATGGTAATATTTGGTTACAGTAAGATCTGTTATTTCAGAGGAAGCCTAGCAGAGAAGAGGGGAATTTGACTCAGCCAGTGCATATAAAACCAAAGCGAGTACCTTCCCCCCCGCCCACCGAATCAATGTGGAGGTCTACAGTATCACTGGAGCGCATGGAAACAGCACCGCAGAGCTGGCGTCTTGGGCTAGAGCTTCTCCAGTTTTGTACCCCACTGTTCGTACAGGGGCAAGCTCTTCACAACCCAAATTATGCACGGAGCTCCAGCTGCCTGGCCCTAACGTGACAGGTGCTGCCGAGCATCAGGCTGAGATGCATCGGGCTGCACGTGTGTGCCGGTGTGGCCTGGGGGGAGGCTTTGAGCCAGCTGGCAGAACTGGCTGTGCCTGCAAGGAGCATGCTGGGGCAAATGGCCCCTCGGGGTCCCCTTGACTTCCCTGCCCTGCTCACAAAGGATGATGCGTTCGCTCAGCGGGGCATGGTTGTGTCCTAGACGTAGGACCGGGCAGGGAGTATCCTGAGACATTGCCAGATAACCTAACCTAACCTAACCTAACCTCATCAAGGGGTTTCGAGGTCTGTGGGGTGTCTGATGGAAAGCTAGAGACAGCCCATTCTCCCCCCTCCAGACAGCTAGCTGGTAGAAGGTCAGAGGACTCCCGACACAGGCCTCTGCTGTGTTGTACCGTGCATTTTCCAAAGGAAGACCCCCATCACCACCCAGATGTTCATGGAAGTAGTAACATAGGAGGCATTTCCCTATCCATGTGGGCTGACTCTCTTATAGTTTCATGTGACATGTTCTTCCCCACTGCTGGGTCCCCCCTCCAGGCTCTTCTGGAGACATGGGAGGTGGTCTGTTGAAGACCAATTCTCACTCTCCCTAGAGTAGGAGACCCTGGCGGTGGCCAGCTCTCCACAGTGGACGAAGCAAAAGTGTTTTCTTCCCAAATCGGAGGGCTAGTTCATCCCACGCTCATGCTGACTCTTCACTCATCCAGCATGGAGACACCAGATACACTATAATAATTGACTTTGCCTCTATGGAAGGAGAGACCAAGGAGGAGAGAGACAAGCTCTCATTCCATATAGGAAAGGTTTGTTCGGATCTGAGCCCAACTCACCCCAGAAAGCTTCATACGTTTCAAGATGAAGTCCATTTCTCTAACAGGTGGAAGAACAGTGCCCCAGGCATCTGAGCCTGCTACTAAAACAGTGCCCTTTTTCTAATAAAGACAAAGCTGCCTTAATTCTTTAAATGCCCAAGTTAACTTTTATACAAATAGTGGGATCAGCCTGAGTACAGTTAAATATATTTGATTACTTGCTTTTTATCTAGTTCTAGGTTTACTGTGCTTTTACTTGGATGGCAAAGAAACCCTTTTCTTTTAAGTGACAGCAGGAGAAAGAATCAGATTGCTAATTTACCTGAGACACAGAAGTGTGTAATGATAGATGTGTGCTGGAAGCTACAAAGTGGGTTTTTCTTTTTCTTTTTCTTGGGGGGTGAGGGGAGGTAGAGCCTGAGGTTTGTTTTTCTTTAAAGCCTATCTGTTGCCGATAAACTTTCAGGATCCTAATTAAATGTACAGCAGGAAACAAACACTACAGGGAGAAGATTAATTGTCATGGGATTGGAACCCAAAATGTGTTTCAGATGGGAAGAAATTAAAAGCAAAATGCAATATCTATTCCAAAGTCTATTTGGAGGCTGCGATTCAGCTAGAAACGCAGTTTTTTATAGCTATAGCTCATTGATCGGTCTCTCGATTGGTCGCTCTGCCTATAGCCCATGCTATTTAAATGGTGCATAGAGAATGCACCAATGACAGCTTCTCCCACTTCTGCAGTCTGAAGACCCGTGAATGGCATTTCATGGCTTCCCATGAATAAATAAATAATAAAATGAATAAATTCAGACAGTATACCTTGGGGTTGTGCGAGGGCTAGGAAAGAAAAACCAAAGTACAACTTGTAGCTGTTTGCCACCTGCAGGCAGGAAAAGCACCTAGACCCCTGAGTCCGGAGGAAGGACGCTGTGTAGGAACAAGGCTTCTCAGTGACCCTCCTCCCAGCTTCAAGATACGGCCTCCTGCTTTCTATCCCCTGGGTCCCCCTGGCAAAGCTCCAGCAATGGGGAGGACTGCAGGTAGGGCTCTTCCACACCAAAGCAAACGTTCCCCATGAGAGCGTAACACGGATGGCTTGCAAAGAACACACCCATCCCGCCCCGCCTAGGCAAGGGCAGGGACGTTTGCCAGCCCCACATACTTCCTGGCTACCAGCAAATACTAATTCAATGTGTTCAGGCAGAACGTTTTCACGCCCATTCTCCCAGTCACATTTTGTCATTCAGGTATTTAAGACCAGAGAGCGAAACCAAAGACCTGGTGAAAGTGCCTTCACCTGAAAGCAGTCGCACTGAGATCAAGTACAGGCCAGGATGAACAGGCTGGTCTTCAAAGTTTAAAATTCATTTGAAAAATCAGTACCCTTTGTTAAATAATGGTCATATAGGTATAAACTGGTACTATTGCCCAATCACGCAAATACAGGGCACTGATTAAATAGGCCTCATCTGTAAGGCAGACACGTAATGTTGCCCCGTGGTATTTTATTGTGCATCTTGCAATATTGGATGTTGTACTCGCTGCGCCAACTCCCAGAGGCAAGCAATTGGGTCAGACTCTCAGCCTGCATTAAAGAGGAAGTTTCTAGCCCCCCTGGTTAGACAGAAAATCTTGAAAATGTGACCCGAGTCTTTAGAAATGCTCTAACACCAGGAAGCAAACAGAAAGAACCAGAGGGGAAAGCTCATGATTTTGGAGATAAAACTCATGATTTTTGAATGCTTTGGATTGGCATAGATGGGGCAACTACCACCTTGCCAGCATGCAGCCTGCCATCCTACTTAACCCGTGGGTGCGTCCAGACGAGCACCGCCGTGCGGTCTGTGGCGCCGCAAACACGCCTGCAGGGCCACGTACTGCACACTCAGGTGTTCTCCATGCTGCAAGGGCATGCTGTCCATGTGTGCACTGCTCCGATGGGTTTTTTCTGTGGGTTTTTTTGACCCCTGGACAAAAAAAAAACTGCTGGGGAAAAAAAATGGAGCAGAGCACACATAGGCAGCACACACCACTGACAAGTGGAGGATGCATGGGCAATGCACGCTGCTGAAAACTGCAGCTGCCAGCCAGGCTCTGCCCAGCAGGATCGCCACTGCTGAAGCCCCCGGGTGGGGGGGCCCACGACCCCAGCTTAGGTTGCGGGAGCTAACACAGTGCTGGCCCCAGCTTCCCCTACCACCCTTGGGGTAACTTGCTGCATGCCAAAGCGCGTGTGGCTTGGGTTTTCCTTGGGGACAGGTAGCTGCGGTGCAAGGTGTGCTGCTCTACTTGTCCCCAGGGAACCAAACGTCCGTGCTCATCTGGATATGGCCTATGGCTGTCCCTTAGGTCTGGACCAGCGGTGGGCAAAAGGCAGCCTGGGGGCTGAATGCGGCCCGCCAGGCCATTCTATCCAGCCCGCAGGGCTCCTACAAAATTTAGAAAATTGATATTTATCTGCCCTGGGCTGCCTGTCATGCGGCCCTCGATGGCTTGCTGAAACTCAGTAAGTGGCCCTCTGCCCAAAATAATTGCCTGCCCCTGGTCTGGACTCCAGTGTAAGCAGCCGCACTGTAAAGCCGTGCCCAAGCTGCTGTGCCCTCCCTGGTGCTGTGTTCACTGGGCATGTTAGTAGGACTTTCGGGACACGTACTCCATGGCTCTCTGCTGCAGTAAGCCGAGCCTCTCTCCGACTCCGAATTTGACTGTCCTGTGCGCAAAAGGGGACCCTGTGGGAAAGCACTGGAAAATTATCGGTGCCTGTGTGATTTAGTCCTCAGTGCGAAACAAGTGGGTTGCCAGCCAGAGTGAAAGCAGAACCCCAGTCGCAACCTGCATTCCCAGCGGGGCCGGACAGCCCAGGTGTCCAGTGGAGCTCGCCTTCCACGTATTTCTGCTCTCCCTGAAATATGGGGACTTACATCCACGCAGCTGTGGTCTGTGACCCAGCCTTGGATCTCGTCTTACTTGGATTCTCCGTCTGAGTCACTCTCAAACCAAACCTATGCCTAAGCCTCCTGGCATCCAGGCTCCCATTCCCAGCTGTGGAGGTGGAGTCCAGCTTCCCAAGCAAGTCCGTGTGAATCTACCAGAGGCATTGCCTGCTGCCGTGCAGCCCCACGCATGGCTCCTGGAAGCCTGTCTGGGACTCCTCTCGCCTTCCTGGGGAGCTCTGCACGCAAAGGGCTGGCTGCACTGGTTTGCAATATGGCAGGCTCTAGCGAAGTGCATTATTAATATTGAGTTGTGTTAATATTAGTGGCCTAGAGGCTCCAACCAAGATAGAGACCCACTGCAAGATGATGTACAAGCACATGGCAGCTGAGAGTCCAAGGCCTGGATGATTCAGGATAGACAGAAAAGGGGAGGGGAAGCGGAGAGTGGGGTGAAGTGACTTACCCATGGTCACTCATTAGGCCAGTGGCAGAGCCAGAACTGAAGCCAGGTCCCTTAGCTTCCAAGCCAGCACCCTCAGCACTAAATAGCAACAGATACTTTAGTCCAATGCAAAATCCTCTGTCATCTAAGCATTTTTAATTTTACCTGAGCCCAAGAAAACCAAATATAGGCAATCCTCTCCATTAGTTCCTGGAAAATATCCTATACACTATTTCTTCTCCCCGCTCTTTATTACCTGACTGTGATTGAAGCATGGCATATGATTTACAGCATAACGGCTGCAAAGAAATGTCATAATTTCTTGTGGGGACAAATATTATTCTGGTCTGTTCTGTGTTTGATGTCCACTGATGTCCATGAGTCTGTGTTTGATGTCCACGCTCAAGCCCCTGTTTGCCTAAACCTATCTACATGACCTTCAAAATAATCAAATCCCATTTGGTTTTTTTTGTTGTTCTGCTTAGAGAAAGTGTAGCCTGGCTTTTGAGTAGAAAAATTAAAGAAACAATAACACAACCCAACTGCAAAAATATTTTTTTTTTATGAACTGTACCAATGAGTTGGAAATGCAAGTAGTAAAACGAATTGCCAAAAGTATCAAATATATGTGTTTTCAATAACTGTTTTTGTTACCTAGTAAAATATTTTTCTCAAGAAGGATTGTTATACCCTTTTGTGCAATATAAAGGTGCAGTCATGTATTGTCTCAGAAGCGATTTAATAGCATTTTTGGGGGTCCTCGTTTCATGCATATTTCCAACACACGGTGTACACGATCAATCTGGATTTTAATATGCTATATATTTCTTTTGGAGCAATGATCTTAACTTTCAAAAAATGTTGCTCAGTTAGGAATCTGTGTTTGCATTTTGGCAAGGCAGCAAATAATGTATAATATTTATGTCATTTGAGAAAAGTACTCTGTGCGTTTGCCAAAAAGCAGCCCTCTGTGCAATCATGGAGGTATTCAAATTGCTGTCGCAAAAACATAGTAATAGAAGAGGGATTAGAGACATTGGAGCAGAGGGCACAGGGAGATGGGATGGTGAGTAATCATTAAAATACTAATGAGAGGAATTTTAAGTGCATGGGTCATATCCTGATTCCAGCTGGATTGTATTAATTGACTCCCAGGAAGCTATTCCAGATTTACCTGATGGAGACTATGCCATGCAGATGTGATTTTGTGGCAAGGTAACTCTTGCAGGTGAGCTCTTCCTCACCTTTCTAGTAGAGAAAAGGCTCTCTAGCTTTTTATTTCCACGCAGCTAGAGGAGGGTACCCAGGGCAGGGCTTATACCAGTAGCATTAATATCTTTTAGCTACATCAAAGGAAAAACTACCTGCGTTTTGCTCCCATTAGGATTTTACTGCCAGACAGTGGACTCATATTAGGGTATGTCTGAGTGCATCTACATATACAACTATTGCTATTTGGCTTTACTGTGCGCTAAATTTACTGCACAGTACATTTACTATCTGCATATGTCCAGATAGTAAATTTATTTCCCAGTAGACTAATGTACTGCTCAGTAAGCACATGCATGTGTAGACGGTGATGCTTTACTGTGCAGTAGATTAGTCTACTGTGCAGTAAAGTGCCTCCTGTAGACACGGCCTCCGCATTGCAAAGTAGCACTGCACAGAAGTACCTAAGCTATATGGAACGGAGAGCAGCAAAGCTACATCAGTGCAATGCTGTCCCCAGGCAGTTAGCTCTGCTGGCATTGTACTGGCCTGGACGCAGGCCTGAGCTGGGGTATAACTTGGCCAGTAGCGTAACTGAGGGGATGTGATGGGAGCAGTGGTCCTGGGGCTGCCTTTGCGAGGGTGTACAACAATAGACATGCCTGCAGTGGCAGCTGATCTGCATCATGTCAGTTGGCTTTGCCCTGGGCATCACACAGTTGCCCCAGGCACAGAGCTGCCCAGCTGTACCTCCGGGCTAGACTGCTTGCAGCTCCAAACCTAGCACATGCAGAGCTAGCTTGGGTATCTGCCTGGCACTGCTGTGCACCACGCTGGCTCTGAGACATGAACTGTGAAACAGGATCACAGCTGGCTCTGGGGATCCCTGCCCGCACTCCACTGTGCCATGTAGACAGGGTCTTATGTAAAAAAGCCCAACTCTTTTCCTGGCAGAGAGGGTATGGCAGCAGCCTCAAAACCAAACCTGTCCCTGTCATGCCCAGACCTGATCCAACACAGGCCTTATCTTCACCAGGCAAAAGAAAAAGTGGTGCTCTTACTTCTTGCTAACTCCCTGGGAGTCTTTCCTCGACTGGCACACATGTGACCCCTACAACCTACCTTGTCTTTGCTGGGATTTTACCAGGGCTGTTCTGTCACATTTAATACTGGTGCAGAAACACTTGTTCTTCGTACATGCATGCAGCTGTGCGAGGTGGCAGGTTTCACAGGCGAGCTCTAGGGCATCACACATGAATCTCTCTAGCTACGTCCTGACAAGTGTACATGTGCAGGGGCATGCATTTCTCAAGGGACAAACAGCAGTGGCACATATTTGTGCTGCTGCTATTTGTCCCCAGGCATGCCCCTGAACATGCTCTGATGCATGGCAAAATGACTCAGGCGGGGTAGCCAGCAGCCTTACCTGAGATCCTGGGGGTCTCCGGGGGCAGCAGCAGTGCTGAGTATGGCTCTGGCTGGCCAGGCTCCATTTCTGGCAGCACATGCTGGATCTCCCGGTGTCAAAAACCCCTGCTGCGCTGCAAATTAAGTGCAGCACATGGGTGCACGCGTGCCACATGCGGTTTGCAGTGCCGCAAATGGGTTTGAGGCACCACAAACCCCACGTGTGCACTTGTCAGGGTGCACCCTTACGGCCCAAATCTGACCTCTGTTATACTGGTGGCCTCACTCTACATGGGCACGGGTGTAACTGAGACGGGCATCGGTCTCTCTGACTTGCATAAGGTTCTGCTGCTTTTGTCAGCAAAAGCACCAGCTTTGCTCCCTGCTCAGCCAGCCTCACTAATCCTTTTCCACTGAAATCTTAGCACCAAACCCAATGATATAACATTTCATTCAGAGAATTCTCCTTTCCCCCGACTTGTCGACTTGTCTTCCCCCCTTCTCTTTTTGCTTTATCTCTTCCTTCTATCTTCAGCCTGTCAGGACTTTCACATACCTGCAGTTGACAGGTAGGAAATCAGGAACTTTGATCTTGTAAAGGATATTTTATCTCGGGGTAATTCTCACCAATTCATGTGTTATTGTGTGGGATATTCAAGGTCTCCGAGAGTGAGCAATGCCTTTGTCTGGTAAGATCAGAGCAATTTGCAAGCTTTTCTGGGGAACAAGGTCCAATAAAGGGACTTTAGAGATGTAATCTGTCAACCCCCTTGAGAACTAGCCTGACAGCATGCCTTATGATTATGGATAGTTTAAGCATCAGCAGCTACAGAACAAGGCAGGGGTATGCTGCTGTGTGTTGCAAGGCACTCTGCTTCAGAAGCAAAAGAAACCTTGCCTCCATTGAAGCCGACGTCGTGAAGGAACACCTCGACAGGCTGGACGCCTTCAAGTCAGCCGGCCCTGACGGGCAGCTGGCGAGCATCATAGCTCAGCCCCTGGCACGGACCTTTGAGAGCTCCTGGCGCTCTGGTGTAGTGCCCAATGATTGGAAGAAGGCCAATGTGGTGCCGATCTTCAAGAAAGGGAGGAGAGTGGATCCAGCAAACTACAGCCCACCAGCCTGCCCTCTATCCTGGGGAAAGTCTTGGAAAAGATTATCAAGGAGGCCATCCTGAACAGGCCAGCTGAAGGCAATATCCTGAGGGATACCCAGCGTGGGTTTGTTGTGGGTAGGTCTTGCTTGAGCAATCTCATTTCCTTTTATGACCAGGACATATCACCTGGACAAGGGGGAAGAGATTGACATCGTATACCTTGACTTTAAAGCCTTCGATCTGGTTTCCCACGATCACCTCTTGGCTAAGCTGGCTAACTGCGGCCTTGATGTCGCCATGATCCGCTGGCTGGGGAACTGGCTCTGTGGTCGGACCCAGAGGGTGGTGGCTGACAGGAGCCGATCGTCTTGGTGCCCTGTGACCAGTGGGGTCCCCCAAGGCTCTGTCCTAGGGCCTACACTGTTTAACATCTACATCAATGATGTGGACGCTGGTGTCAGAAGCGGACTGGCCAAGTTCACTCTGGGGTAAAGCATCCACACCTGAGGACAGGAGGGTGATCCAGGCAGATCTGGACAGACTCAGCAAATGGGTGGACGAGAACCTGATGGGGTTCAACACCAAAAAATGCAAGGCTCTCCACCTTGGGAGGAAAAACCTGCTTATAGGCTTGGTAGTGCTACGCTGGCTAGCACTACAGATGAAAGGGACTTGGGGGTCACGGTTGACCACAAGATGAACATGAGCCTGCAATGTGATGCTGTGGCTCATAAAGCAAGCAAAACGCTGGCTTGCATCCATAGATGCTTCTCGAGCAAATCCCGGGACATCATTCACCGGCTGTACTCGGCCTTGGTGAGGCCACAGCTGGAGTACTGCGTCCAGTTTTGGGCTCCACAATTCAAAAAGGATGCGGAGAAGCTTGAGAGAGTCCAGAGAAGAGCCACGCGCATGATCAGAGGTCAGGAAAACACACCTTACGACGACAGGCTGAGAGCTATGGAAAAGCACAGGCTCAGGGGTGATCTGATGGCCACCTATAAGTTTATCGGGGTGACCACCAGGATCTGCGGGAACGTCTGTTCACCAGAGCGCCCCAAGGGACGACAAGATCGAGCGGTCACAAACTCCACTCTTCAGGCTGGACATAAGGAAGAACTTCTTCACTGTCCGAGCCCCCACGGTCTGGAACAGACTGCTGCCAGAGGCGGTTCAAGCGCCACTTTGAACACCTTCAAAACACATTTGGATACTTATCTTGGTGGGATCCTATGATCCCTGCTGACTTCCTGCCCCTGGGGCAGGGGGCTGGTCTCGATGGTCCTCCGGGGTCCCTTCCAGTCCAAATGTCTATGAAGTCTATGAAACCTTGCGGACATCTGTTGAGTTTTCATAAAGGTTTCCCCCCACACAAGCTCTTGCCATCTTTGTCATTTGGCCTCCCCAAGGTGCTTTTTTCCTCTGCCTAAAGGCTGATGAAAGGCTGAAGTCCCAACTAGCAAAAACAGTTCAGGGCACAATCCTGCTGCCCCAGCTTCTCCGAGTCCTTCCATGACACCAGCCCCAGTTGCTCGTGGTGCCCTTCTCCTGCAATCAGTGGGAGGTAGATACTAGACACGGACTGTAGGTACCTTGAAGGAGGTATCACCCTCAGCCTCTTAGTGCATCTCGATTTTCCTATCTATACTTCTTTACCCCTCAGCTCTACAAACTTTAGAGGTCCTGGGCCACACTCAGAATTTGTCCTCACCTCTTTCTATCAAAGGCATTTTTTTCCTCTTGTGGATAACTCGCATCAAGAGCTCTTGGGTCCCACACCAAATTATCCCTCCATCTTCAGTTTAGTCAGCCACAAGGTCAAGTCCCAGAAGACCTCCAAGAGACCCTCGGCTGATCTATCTCCCTTCATCCCAATCACATGCCTGCTCACGCATTTCACTTTATCAACTATACGTGACTCTGCACATGCCTCCTGCAGTTCTTCCCCTGTTTTGCACCAGTTCACATCTCCATTTTTTAGAGGTATTTATCTACCTTTCTTCCTTCTTAGTAAGTGTCCAGGTTGCATCTGTATAAAGCAGGGGTGGGCAGTTATTTTGGGCGAAGGGCTGCTTACTGAGTTTTGGCAAGCCATCGAGGGCCACATGATAGGCAGCCAGGGGCAGATAAATATTAATTTTCTAAATTTTTTAGGGGCCCCATGGGTCAGCTACAATAGCCTGGCAAGCTGCATCCGGTTCCCGGACCACATTGTGTCCACCCCTGGTATAAAGCGATGCACATTATAACGGTACGGGGTATCTGGAGCGTGGTCTTCCTCAGCTGTTGTTTGGAGCTAAAAATTCTCCGCCAAAAGAAGCCAGAGGCATTCCTTCCCTGGACCCATGGGAGCAAAACACTGCCTGTATCTCAGTACCTATTCAAGAGCCCCGAGCATGTCCTCGATAATGAAATCTGACTTCTTTTCCCAAATCGCCCGGCAGTGACTCAGTTTGAATGCGATGATGCAATTCAGAAGGGAATCATTAGCTCCGCGGCTACGTTACTGTCGGCTTTTCTCCAGCTTGAGCCCATGTGGCTGCTGATTGTGTTGCTGTCATTTCATGCCGCTCTCATGGCTTTGCGTAGCTCCGGCCTGCGAGCGCCAGCTCTCGGGTGTGCATTCTTTCTGGGGATACCTCACCAAATCTGATTAGTGCGGCAAGTGTTCGCGTTAACACTCTCCTCTCATTCATTTAGGGAGAGAAAGGGCGGGGAGGGGGGGTCAATCTGTTTTCCATTAGGTGACAGCCAGCACGACAGTGTTACGGCATGGCTGTGCTGCGGCGGGAGTTTTGCTTCAGGCCTTCCTATTGTTTGTGAATGAAACAACCTGGGAGCCTCTTTTAATCCTCGCGCTGGGCAGAGTAGGCTTTGACTGCTAAGTCTCAAGAGGACGCATCTTCTCTATGGTCAGCTTGTGCTCCGAGCGGTCGCCCACATTCACAGGATGAGCTCTCAATCCAGCGCAGAGATGCAGGAGCTTGGTGATGAGGACACGCATCCCTTCACTTCTGTGCAGGCTCAGGCCCTAAGGATTGCCCTGCCTTTGAATGAAAACATCACTCCCGGGGGCCGGTCTTTTCTGCAACGCTCTGAAAAGAATTGCATGGGTGTGATATTGAAATAGCAGCAATTTGGGGCTGATTTGCCTTTTTTTGGTCTGCTCTGGGTTCTGCAATCGCATCAGGTCGGTGGCTCACCTCCAACAGCTCTCTATCGCGCTTGGAAGTCCCGTGCTCCAAAGCGATGTCCGGAGTTGAATGGTTTCCCTGGTTCACAAACTGGTCAGCTTAGGCACCGTTGTTCGGTGACTTGGCACCAGTGAAGCAATGGCCAAGCCAGTCATCGTGGGTCCAGAGTGCCTGGACCAGCCACTAGCCGCACTCTGATACTGCAATGCAACGCTATTTTAATTCAGCAAACCAAGGCACAATTTTTCGTTTTATTCTTAGCAACACACTGTACCACTGGAGACCACTTAAAATGAAATTTATCTCCTTTGGACTAACTACCAGGCTCTCTTGCATTTGTAATCCATTCCCCTCCCATTTTCTAATCACATTACCACTTAATGCATTGTTTTTCTTTCCATTATTGATAAAATGAGATCACTAAAATGAATATTGGAGTCTGACAGGTTGGAGGAGATGGAATTTCACCACAAATCAATTGGAAATGTAACCTCCTGGGTTATGGCAGAGCCTTTCTCAACAGAAGAGCAATGTGCAGCAGTTCTTGGTATCCAGCATGCTGCTGTCTCTACCAATCTGAGAGGCTAGGGGTGAGACATAAAGAGAAATTCAGATCTGGGAGCTTCAGGCATGCAAATCCGACTTTCTTTAACCTTCAGCCGGTGGAGGAGTTAAGCAAGAAGTGCCACTGGGCCAGATACAGCCCCTGCTTACGCCAGTCACAGTGAAAGGAGCTCCACAGGGTGAGTTGAGCATATATGAAGTGTTCAGCAGACCCATTGGCTTCAATTCAGTGTCTTATGGGAGGAGGAGCTGAGAATTAAGGTTGCAGGATGAGCTGCTAGCATCCAGAGCCGTGAACTGAATCCCATCCAGAGCCAGGGCAGGGCTGAAAGAAATCATTCTTCTGCAGTTGCACCAAGGCACCAGTTATTCCTATCTCGTGTCCTAAGCAAAGCTCCAAGCCTCCAAACCTGAGTCTCGTGAAAAATCCCAGAAAGTGAGAAAAAGGGCTACTCGCATGACTCCAAATGTGCAGGATCTGTGCTGTGTTTCCAAATGAAGGTGCAAACCTCAAGTGCAGAGTATGTCCCTTAAAGAGCACTGGTGTCTCACCCCAAAATGGGCTGCAGGTCAGTGATTCAAGTGATTGAATGGAAGGAATTCAGGGACCCTTTGAAATACAGGACATTGCATTTGTGTAAGATATCACCGGACCTGGGAGGATATACCACTACATCCCAGATGCCAGGAGGATATGGGAGTCTTTTGATTAAAGATACACCAGAAAAATCAAACCAGTTTCAAATTCAGTTATATTAGTGTAAACCCAGGGTAGTTCCACCAAAGTGCATGGATTTATTCTGGATTAACACTGGTGAAACATGACCAAGATGTGACCATGTATCTCAGCTCCCATTCCTATTCCTGAAGGAAAAACGTTTTAAGGTCTGCACATATACAACTATGTGTTGCATAAAATATTTGCCTTCAAAAATCTCAGGGGACAGTGATCTGGAATGAGATGGTGCATATAATTAGTCTAATTGAAAGTAAAGGCATGTTACTAAAATAAAGAGATGAAAGCATTTTTACTTTGCCAGCTTCAATATGAGCAATATTAGTAGCAGCTGCTCTTCAACCCATTTTGCAGATAACTGGAGGAGGTGCGCTCTGGGACCAACCAGTTTAATTGCACGCATTACCCTTTAATTTAGGCTGCTGAGCATGAGGCTCATTAAATCAGGACATTAACCATGTCGGAAAATAAATCAGTTTCTTTGTTGCAATGGACTTTTGCTACCCTGCAATCGCTCCTGTAAATTGTTTGCATGAGCTACAGCAAGAAAGGATGGCTGGAGCTTGGGAGGTAGATACCGATCTTCTCGGTCGACAAAGCAATCGTTGCGATTCAGTGAAGCCTGCATGTCATGGCAGTTATTAATTTAATAATTAGCCAGTTATTAATGGCAGATGGGGATATTAATGCACCATGACAAGCCGGACCAGACTTCACCAGGGCAGCACAGCATAAGGCTTCCATAATGGCCCATCGCTTTCTTCCCTGGGTGCAGGGGCTCTGCGTGGGGCAGGCTGCAGCGCTCAGGCAGCCCAGGAGAGGCTGCTCTTAGGTAAAGTAGCTCATCTCTAATTTATACTCGGGAGTGTTGTATGCACCCCCTAAGGAGAGACCTGGGAGTACCGAGGGCATGAAATTGCTTTTTGTCCTTCCCCTCCATGAAGTGCAGCACAGAGCAGGACCCACTCTCTGCTGAGGCTGTGGCTTTGCATTTGGACTGGGGCGCACATCGTGGACTAGCTCTCATCCTAGTGACCTGCTAAAAAAAGGCTACTCTCTGAGCTGCCTTAGTCTGTCATTACCTATTTATATAGCAGTAGCGTGGGGGTGCTCTGAGTGGGGTCAGGGCTCCCCCGTGCAAGGGACTGCATAGACACGCCAAGGGATTTCCTTCCGCAACTCATCTCATTTCTCCCTTTGCTCTTTGTCCGCATGGTTTCAACGTTTTGTGTCTTGGCTTTCTTTGTCCCTCCAACCTACCAACCCGATGTTTCTCTTTTGGTTGGAGGGTGCTCCGTCAACCTTTACAGCTACAATTCAGACACAAGCCCTGATCGGCCGGAGAGAGCAGCCACAAGTCAGAGAGCAAGCTGTCCTCAGAGAGAGTTTACTAAAAGTCTTCTTAGTTTCTGTAACATGGTAAGTGAAAAGGCTGCTGACTAGGGTACCCAGCACTGTATGGTGCCAGAGGAGCTGCCTTGGGTGTAACCATCTGAAGGGGATAGCTATGGGGTTTGCATTTTGGCCTCGTTAACACCTGTGCAATTCAGAAGTGATCCCTTTGGATTCAAGTGAGAAGAGGATCAGGTCTATGGGATCCTGTTATAAACTGCCTCACGTGGGCAAGCACGGCCCTCACACAACTCCAGGATGGCACGGCTATGGAGGCATCTCTACCCTTCACTCTCCTCTGCTCCAGATGTTGCAGGTTTTATAACAAATCTCATCATTGCTGGCATTTTTCGTAAAGCCCCAATTCCTGGAGTCACATGATACCATGAAAAACCACTCCGCTGCCATTTAAATAAAAAGCAACCACGCTGCATATTTTTATCCCTCAGAGATGTGAAGGGAAGCTGAAAATCCTGACACCTATGGGCTCGGAAACCAAGCAAGAAAATTTAAAAAAAAATAAAAAAATCTAAATTTATTATTGCTTAAAGTCTCACCGTTTCTTAATGCTCAGCCTCAGCAATGGCGCATCTGTGTGAAACGCCGAACCGCATGGACAGCACTGTAGTAGGGACTCCGGACGATTTGGGCTATATACGGTGTCACATCGAACAATAATTAGAAGCAGACCAGCCCCACCGGTCCCGGGATCTGAGTTTCAGCCTGGGCGTGAAGGCCCGCTATTCTTGCCCTCATCCCCAGCCACCTAGGCTCCTTGTAGTTTCTGGAAGCAAAGCCCTTTGAATGACCCTTCGCTCATAAGCCCAGGATCGAGTCCATCAAACAGAAAATGCCCTTAGATACCAAATGAAAAACATCACTCACAGGCTGTAATTCCTGTCTGCAAATACTGGAGGAGAATATTTCATTTGGCAAACCAGTCAGCCTTACAACGCAGAGCTCTTAATATGATTAGGGACAGGTTCTGCAACACATGTGTAACTCCAGGTGATTTTGCTATATCTTTTTGGACTGTGACCAGACATAAAATGCCCGTTTTGCTGGATTTGGATCCAAGAAAAATTGAGGGGAATCAGATGTCAGCAAGGCCTTTCCAGTTTGATCTTTACCCAGGGGTATCGCAACATGCTTCAGATATGGACTGTAAAGAGGCACTTTTAAAACGTGGGCTTTGTGCGTGTGTGTCTCGTCAAGTCTGTGATGGCTCTTCTGCGGCACTTATTCTGCAGAGATGGGTGTACGAGTCCCTGTGTCACACAGCATAACCACTAAGTTGTAAAGCAGGGAGCCTTACAGTTTCCTGCATGGATGGATCGAGGTTTTTGAAGAGGGGGTGCAGATGTGGCACATCATTACATAGAATACAACCCATATGTTTCTCCAGTTAAAGAGAAATTCAGAGCTTTACTAATAGTCCAGGGGCCTAGCACTATCTTGTTCAATTTAAGATGAAAGCAAAAAATAAATACATGCATATGCACTAATTTCCCAGATTATATATAAAGTTTATGAAACACAACAAACCAGGCAAAAAATATACCAGATAGTCAAGATATTGTGTCGTTAGTCCTGCAGTCATTACAGATAAATGTACACCTCTTATTCCGATTCACAGAACAAAATCTAGTCTTCTTGCACATCTTGCCGGGACCTCTAACATTTTACTGTCAGTCATTTATACGCCTGAGGTTACGAGACCACAGCTGGTTTTTAACTAGAGGTGAGATAGAAGAGAGACATTACCAGGAATAGCTGGCAGACCACAACATTGCAGAAGAAAGATAGTTTGAAAAGTGGAACATCAAGACCACAAAAAGGAGAGAGAGTCATTAACACCTGTGGAGTGGAGACAGATTAGCAGGAATCAAGTAGATTATAAGGAGCCAGAAAGTCAATGAACTACTTCAGTGATGCCTGAAAAACATTGCCATTGACCTTCCTAGGCAGTTGGTTTTAAAGTTTAGGTGGAACAGGGATCAAAGGAGAGGGCGCAACTGTACCACTGGATCCACCTCCGAGTCCCTGGATACGGCTCCCATCGTCTTTCAACAGTGCTGAGTCAGTGTATAAAATTAAACCATTCAAATTTAAAGGAATTAACCCCAGCTGAAGCCTGAAGACCTGAGCTGCCAGGGTTCAGAGCCCATCACTCAAAGATGTTCATCTACTGAAACGTGGGGCTTTTTTACATGTGCAAGCGCCGTAGCACCGGGGGGTTTGAAAAGTGCCTGGTGCTGCAATGCATGCAGTTGTATAAGCAGTGAAACAAATGGTGGCGGTGCGCTTTAGAGCAAAACCACCTTGGAGGCACCTCAGTTCAAAAGCGCAGCGCCGTCATTTTCTGTGCCACTTATACAGTGGTCCGCAGTACAGCGTGTGGCAGCTCCCGATTAATCGAGTCTGCTCCAAAGCAGCGCATCCCCAGCACATTGCAGGGCAGAAAGGCACGTCTGTAAACGCCCCCCGTGTCCACCACCTTGCAGAACTGGGCCCTAGGGCCTCACTAGGAGAGCCTGTGTCTGTCTCTCCAGACTTGCGCTCTGGCCCTTGCTACCAGAGGTGCACTTGGAAAAAAGCCTGATCAGGAGTGGGGGATGCCCCTTTCAGTTATGGAAGAAGCTGAGCCACAGGAAGTTTCTGTTTTGACAACTTTCTTTTATAAAAACCAGCCTTGAAATGATCCCTCAACCCCCCTCACTCATTAGAACAAAGGATGAAGGAAATGCAAGTATTAACCAGGGATTTCGGCATGCATCTCTCATGGATGCTTCATCCAACCACATAAACTGTTGCCGAGAACCCCAGGTGAGAAGCCCGTGCCTTAGAAATGCCCCCAGAAAACAGACTATTAAACTAGAAACAAAGGCCAGCTCTTAACTACTGGCTTGTGCC
Organism: Crocodylus porosus; assembly: GCF_001723895.1. Lineage (NCBI taxonomy): Eukaryota > Metazoa > Chordata > Crocodylia > Crocodylidae > Crocodylus > Crocodylus porosus. Next base: position 35,483,103 of record NW_017728911.1, on the reverse strand, counting down.
TAGGTGCCATCATACTCCTGGTGCCATCATAAGAATTTATGGCTGAGACGTGTGACTTTTCCCCTTGCTGACAGATTTATCACCCTGAATGGGAGGAAAATTGAACCAAGGATGGAACAGCATCGCTTCACTGAGTGCAGAGCATGAGGAAGAGCCAGCAATGGAAAAACCAGCCCAGGGAAGGCCGTTAGAAATAATAGGTGGTACAAAGGAATAGGGTTGATGTCTTTTATGGTGGTGTTGATCTTTGTGACCCTCTCAGTCCCACAACTCTGCTCCCTTAAGGGGCAGGGAAAGCAAAGCTGTTCTGGGGCAGTGGATGTGCGTGTTCATCTTTACTTACACCAGGGGAAAAAGACAACTGATACCAGAGGGCTCATTAATCTAGCAGAGTGTATGCCAGAGTCTAAGAGCTGGACGTTGAAGTCAGCAACATCGACACTGGAAATGGATGCACTGTTTTTTTAAGAAGTAGCAGCCAGGCATTGGGAGGGCTGAGGAAGGGGGTGAGGAATGTTTAAGCCAAGAGAAGATGATCTTTCCCTCCAAAAGGTACAATCTCGTTCAACTGGAAGTTGCCAGCGTTGCTATAGGAAGTGCTTGATGGATTTCTGTGGCATGTTAACAGTTGGAGTTTAGAAAGGCTCCTTCTGGCTTTAAAAAAATCTATAAATCTCCAGCCTTTATTCATGTGGGCATTGTGCGTTCTGTGAAGTTTCACCAAACAGGTCATAGATGTAACTAATCACACACACGTGTGCATGCGCGTGCAGTTCCTCCACAAAGGGAGGGCTGCAGAAATATCCTGGCGCGGGGGCTGTGAACTCCAGGCTCCAGGAGAGCGTGCGCAAAGGAGGAAGAGCAGCGCTCGAATCAGCCAAAGTCAGACCGAGCTTCCCTGTACACTGGCACTGTCTTCTTTTCTCCCGGATTTTGAACGCCTTGGGAGGAAAAGCTTTAGGACCAAAAACAACACACCTGCGGCCCCTTACTGTACTTCCACAATTCAGGTACTTTGGATCAGACTGTAAAGGGCAAATAAGGACAAATTTTGGTACCTGAATCCAAAGTTGTGATAATGAAACCCGACAGCTACCACATAACACTGGAGGATGCTGAAGACCCAGAGGAACCTCCGTTTATGACTTATACGTTACCCGGATCTCTGCAGTTTGCTTTTGCATAGGTCCAAGAGCCCACAGCTCTTGTCCCAGGCCCTTTGCTGGGCTTCTCAGGCCAACTGTGCCCTGCAGGGCACCCAAAGCCTTAGGGGCTAATTGCATGGCTCCAGTCTCCCCTACACCACACCCCAAGCCTCATGGGTGTTATCGTAACATTGTTCACTGGCAGGGGCTTCGTCCTCCTCGGCCTCCACCCCTTTACTCTCTCTAGCCCTTCTAGCCTGTGCCCACTGTATCAGATCTGGCTTTCAGGCACTAGCTCTGGTTCGGTCCTTTTGGGCCCCGGGCCCCTCTCGAGCGCTGGGCCCCTGGCCCCTGTCCGGCCTTGAACTCTGCCCCTCTCTGGGCTCAACAGCTGCTCATGCCTTGAGTCTGCCCCTGCCCCACAGGCACCGATGGGACCTCCATAGACCACCCCTACAGTCCCGACCCAAACCACCTGTCCAAAAGGAAAACAGCCCTCTGCCCGTTTAAGAGGGGAAACTTTCCCTCAGCCCTCAACCGGGGTAGCCTCCCAGCCCCAGGCTACATCCTAGTGAACTCCCCGAGCCACCCCGGGGATCCACGTGCAGCACCGCAGTCCCTGCAGGAGCCCAGCTGCCGGGAGCTCTTCACCCCGTAGCAGCCAGGGAGAGACTAGCTTGCTAGCCCATGCCTCAAGCTTATCCTCCCTTCCGGTCAGCAGGATGCCTGGGCTGCCTGCAGGTGCCTGCTGATTGCCTCATTTGCCCTGTTGCCCCAGAAGCCTGCAGCGCTGTGCCCTGCCTGCCCTGCAGTGCTCCCAGACTCTGTTAACAGCATGTACCCCGCTCATGGCTCTCTAACCAGTATCCACAAACTGTGCTTCCTTCTGCTTAAGTCCTCTGAGGGCTTGAACGGGTGTGCTGGATCATCGCACACGTACCAGGTGCCTATACACGAGCGCGGAGGCTGCTCCAACGCGCGTCGAGTGCTGGAGTACGGCAATTACTGCACTCCAGCGGCCTCCTGTGTCTTGTGCATCAGCTCCCCCACGCTTAAAAATGGCAATGAGGATGCTTGAACTGAAGTGTTTTGAACAAGCTTTAGTTCAAGTGCTCCCGCTGCCATTTTTAAGTGCGGGGACACTGACACACGAGACATGGCGGCTCTTTAATTAGAGTGGCTCCTGGAGCACTACCCCCCACACCCTCAGAGCACATGTAAAAGCCCCCTTAATTACCAAGTGGTTATTAAGAGTGAGGAGCACTCTCTACCCCTCCTGTTGCAGTCACTGTGCAGGAAATAATTCAAAATATATTGAGCCTCAAGAACCAGGGTACAAAAGGGAGGGTGGCCCCATAGCCTGCTGGTGACATGATAAAGTCCTGAAAGCAGGGACTGGACTGGTGTGCCCATGAACCCCTTCAGGCAGAGAGGGGCATTAACCCTGGTCTTCTGCATCCAGGAGGTGTTGTAGAAAAGGGGACCCTGTGTTTTAAAAGGCAAGAGTCTCTCTTTATGGAAAGACAGTGGGGTAAGGATTCAGGCTAGGATTCGGGGATCGGGCTGCTGTGGAAAGAGGCATCTCTTGGCAGCGCTGCATAAGGGCTGGGGCTGCAGACACCCTCGCCTGTCCTCAGTATTTCCCACTGGCTAGTTTTGAGGCAGCTGCACAGTGAACCTTTTGGCTGCTTTGGGATCCATTCGGAGGTGCCTAATGAGTGTGGCTCTGCTGATGGCAACAGAAATCAGCTAATATAAATTGGGAAGATGATAAAGCCAATGAAACTCCAATTCAAGCCGGGCAGGGAGGGTTTTGAATTCCCATGAATATATCATGGGAACATCCTCCCCCCTCCCGAAAAAAAAGTTTTTGCGTTCATGAAGTTTCCTTCCAAAACATTTTCAGGTTTTCAGAATGACAACACATGGATGGTTTTGGCCAAAATGTAATATTGTTAAAATTTAGTTTTGGTTGCCCCAAATCAAAATATTTCAGATTAAAAAATATATATTTTGACAAATAGATTTTTTTCCAGTGAAATTTCTGAATTTACCAATAGGCCCCTTAATCCCCTTTAAAAATCAAAAACAGCTTGAACTGGCTCTAACCTGAATATTTGAAGCACTCCACCCACGCCATACACAGCTCCTTTGGCGATTTGAACATGCAGGCTGGAAGGACCCGTTAGGCACTTGTTAGGACAGATACAAAGAGGAAATACAGGGGCTGGGGGAGCAATTTTGCCAGGTACTGACCACCATCAGCACTGCAGTGTGGACCAGGAAAGGATCTTCAGCACTGTCAATGGACACTCAGGAGTGCACATCTCAGTGGGGACAGAGATCATCCAGCAACTTGAAAGCCTGGATGCCATGTTCCAACTAAATGGAGCCTATATTTCACCAGTTGTCACATGGCTAACCACCCTGGACCCTCATTATTGTCTGGTAATGTAAAGTTTTCTTTCTACGAAGAAGAATCAGAATGGCATCATATCAAGGCGCTGTCCTGTTTGTGACTCGCTGCTCCTAACCTTCTGTACCCTCTTTCAAAGGAACTTGCTTGGCTATAGACAGCACAGCAATATTTTAGGGTTGAAAGGAAGACATCACAGAGCCTTCACGAGGCTGAGAAATCGTTTCTTCGAGTTCAAACGGCATATTTCCAACTGTGGGATTATCCAGTGGAGTGCAATGGGCCCACTTATCCTTGCACTTATCATAGTTTGGCTCATTACATAGGTGTGGGGGGCACGTTTTGCAGCTCTTTCAACACTAGATGCCTACTGTGTGTGGCAGACTCCCAGTCACTGTAAGACCATGACTAGTAAAAATGCAGAAATCAGGGATTGTGCATAAACCTCTAATTAACGAGATGCACCAGCAACAGAGAAGGTCAGAACAACGAACCCTTCTTTCATTGGATCCAGATCCGAGATTTTGAACCGGGGGAATATGCTCGGCCAGGGTTGGCCACCAAGGACCAGATGTGCTGAAAAAGGGAGCTTGGGTATCAACCCTCCTTTTCTCAATTGCTTTACAACCAAGGAACAGTCGAGGCGTTGCCAGGCGGATACGGCGAGTGGAGGAACCGGCACGGTCTCTAGCGCAGGTTTCTTGTCGCTTAGGCAAAGATCGACAAATGCCTAATGTCCACACCTGCACCACTTCACATGGTCGTCTTTACTTTAAATATTTTATTGCTCACTTTCAAGCCAAAACATTGCTTCAGTCCTCTAGAGCAGTGGTTCTCAACCTTTCTAGACTCAGCTGACCGCTGGTAAGACCCCAGGTCTCTCCTCAGAAAATGCCGGCTCTTAGCTTTCACTCATTTCTTGAGTGTGGAAAAATAGCAGAGCAATTCTTTTGTTGCAAAGAAAACCCACAACAGGTCAGAACGGGTTTGACCCTATGGATTTCTATTTGACATCTCTGGGTTTAGCTTGCGAATTAGGGTGGTTCAACTTCAGGGCGGCTCGGGGCCAGGCGAGGCATGCCAGGGAGCACAGACAGAAGTGATAGTTTTTGCCCTATCTGGCCACAGAAAGCAGTTTATAGTCACGACCGAACACAAGCGCGTAGCTACAGACAACTTAAAAAATGGCCAGTTGGGTGAAAATCCGACCCATCGTTGCATGTTTCAAAACCAAGATTTCAAAACAGAGCATCTTCTGTAATTTCTGCCTGCGCTGCCTGCGAGCCTCCAGCTGGTTTCAGAATGGGAGTGGAGGGAGTTTAGCCTGGGGGGGTTTCAGGCCCTGCTAGAGGGTGGGGCAGGTGTACTGAAGCACCCCCCCCGAGGTGAAGGGCTCCAATACACTCACCTCCCCATCCAGAGCTGGACGGGGAGCTCCCTTTGCTTCCTTTCCCCCTCCCATTCTGAACCAGGGACAGGCTGGAAGGGGGGGGGAGCATTGCTAGGGCAAACAGCAGCTTGATTCCCCTGCCCACTGGAACCAAGAGTGAACTTCTGTTTGCTCCGGGGGATGGTTGTAACTCATAACGTTTCCTGCGAAGCCTTCTCAGTCCCAGTGGGCAGCTGCACTTCCGTCTGCACCCCGTGTGAGGTGTAGCAGGAGGCCTGGTGCTCCCGCTACTTTAAGAGCAGGTAGGCTGCCTGAGAAGCAGCCTGCGGGTGTGCCGGGGGCAATTAGGAGTTACATGATCTACAGGGACAGGGTTATCAGAAAACAAGCCCAGAGCGGGAGTGGGGCAGGCAGTGCGCTCCTTTGTGGCAGAGCTCCTGGTTAATAGGCCTGTGTGAAGTGGAGAGTATTTCATAGACATCAGGGCTGGAAGGGACCTCAGAAGACCATCGAGTCCAGCCCCCTGCCCCAGGGGCAGGAAGTCAGCTGGGGATCCCAGCAAGATGGGCATCCAAATGTTTCTTAGAAGAGTCCAGAGTAGGTGCTTGCAGTCTATTTCAGGCCTTGCGGGCTTGGACAGTAAAGAAGTTTTTCCTTATGTCCAGCCTAAAACAGTCTTGGAGGAGTTTGTGACCATTTGAACTTTTCATCCCTTGGGGCGCTCTGGTGAACAGGTGCTCTCCCAGATCCTGGTGTACACCCCTCATGTACTTATAGGCAGCCACTAAGTCACCCCTGAGCCTGCACTATTTTAAGGGTTTGAGATAACCTGTAACACCGCCCTCAGATTACTTTCTTCCAAACACTGAATCGCTTTCTGTTTTGGAAACGACTAGGGAATTTCAGATCTGTTGGAAATAGTACCTGGCTCTCCCCATACAGAAAATAGTTTGGCAATGAGTTGGCACATGAAAGAAGGGTTAATTCAAAAGCTGCTGGTCAGAAGTCACAAGACTCCTTTATTGTATCAGCCACGGCTTTTCATAGCAGAATGGACTGGTCGAAATGACCAGAATTTAAGGTTAGATTCGTAAAGGAGTAGTTTTTGTAAGAGAATGCACGGACCCTGGAGAATCGAAGAGCAATTCTCAACACAGATTAAGTGACAGAAAGACAGGGTTTTGTTTTTTTGATAGAGGGGAAGGAGAGAGGGAAACCTTTTAAAATCCAGGACTCTATGCAATGCATTCATTGAATTGTTGCCTTTTCATAAGGCTCTGGCTGATCCAATTCAGAGGAGATTCGACCAGATTTGTTGGCCAAATTTCTGAATCCGAATCGAATCAGGAGACCCATTAATCTCTCTGAATTGATTTGGAGACATTCGACAATTCAGCCATAGACACAGCTCCACATGTTTTTTTGTATGAACCTCGAGGCACCAGGCATGGCCCGTGAACGCCGAGATGCTGGGGCAAATCGAGCGCTCCACAGGAGCACGGGGTGGGGTGGGGTGCAACAGACCCGGAAGTGGATCAGAAGTACTTCTGGTCCACTTCTAGGTCCGCTGCAGAGCACATGGGGGATGCCCCTGCCCCCCGACCCCCTCAGGTGCCTCCTGGGTCTGGGGGAGGGGCACCTGTGGTCCCCCCCATGGCCAGTCACCAAGCTGGGGGTATGTGTGTGGATTCAGATTTGGCTGATTTGGGGGATAGTGACTCGATTCGGTGATTCGAATCAGCGTCCTGAATCGATTCGGCCAAAACTGATTCAGTGATTCGGCTGCTGCCAAATCTCTGAATATCCGAATCAGCTGGGCCCATCCCCCGCTCGCTCTCCCAGCCTGGCGATGGCTGCCCCGCCTGCCCCAGCTCCCGGCCCTTGGGAGAAAAAGCCCCGATTCACCGGGGCCTGCTGGGCAGGGGTGGGGGGGGTCCCTGCTTTCCCCCACTGCCACACGCCATGTTGGGGG